>NW_020955376.1:67785-75381 GCF_003031625.1 Empidonax traillii | reverse complement strand
ATATTTTCCAACCCAAGGTATATAAACTACAGTTTCATGAGTAAGAACCAGCAGCTGAAATGGAAGTATTGGTCTGCTGTGTTTGTACTGTGTGGTACACTCAGTGATATAGCTTTGGAGAGAGTTTATTGTCTTCCATAACTCTCTTCACATGAACAATATAGAATCATAGAATCACAGAATGGCTTGGGTTGGAAGGAATTTTAAAGATCATCTAGTTCCAAATCCCCTCTGATGGGCAGAAACACCCTTCATTAGACAAGGTTGCTCAGAGCTCCATCCATTCTGGCCTTGAACACTTCCTGGAATGCAACATCCGCAACTTCTCTGGGCAACCTGTTCCAGCGCTCACCCCCCTCCCAATCAAGATTTTCTTCTTAATATTTAATTTAAACCTACTGTCTTTCAATTAGAAGCCATTCTGCCTTCTCCTGTCTCTACATTCTCTTGTAACAACTTCTTCCTTGTCTTTTTGTAGACCCCCTTCAGGTACTAGAAGGCCACAGTTAGATCACTCTGACACCTTCTCTTTTTCAGGCTGAACAAACCAAATTTTTTTCAACTTTAACTTGTAGGAGAGGTGCTTTATCCCTCTAGTCGTCTTGGTGGCCCTCCTCTGGCCTTGCTCCAAGAGGTCGATATCACTGCTGCATCTGTATTTTCTTACATGAAACCAAAGATTCTGAATCTGTCACATCCATTCAGATAAGTGATAGTGCACCATGTTCTTCTGAAAGACAGTACCATCAAGTGGAATCATTGAGCTAAAAAGAAAATGGAGTTCTCATTGCAAGGGGTCAGCTGTCAGAGGTAGGTTCGTAGGAATTCTGACAACTGAACAGATTGTTGCATGCTTATCATATTGATTGATTTTCATACACAAAGGAGAAGACGAGTGTTCTGCCTGGCAAGGTACAGTTTTGGATGCAGAGAACATATTTCTGTGTCATCAAAGTTATGACTGTATTTGCCGTATATATAGTCAAAGGCAAAAAGCGATTGAACAGCTGAGGTGAACTGAGAAAGTGCTGTCAAATGACCTCTATATGTAGACTATAAGTCTTGCACTCTTGCACTATAAGTGCAAGAGAAGAGGTTATCATTTAAGTACATCAGCTATAGATAGGTCTTTGCTCCATTGACAGACTGCTTGTTATAGAAGGGAATGCTAGAATGTGTGAGTTAGAAATCTCCTTCTGAATCTTTGCACTTTTGAAGTAGTTTGCTTTTAATACTGAAGTATCTGAAAAACATACCCATCAATAAATTCTTAACTTAGAAGCTGTGTTGCTCTTGAGCTTTAACCATCTCTGAAATTGCAGTTATTTGTTTCCCATTTGAAGGTCTTCTTTCCAGTTACATATAAAGTTGCCAAAGAATAATCATTAGAACTAAAATTTTCTATTTAACTTGCTATAAAGGTCTTTGAAGAAAATTCCATCCAGGCATTTCTTAAACTCAGTCTAAATTAAAACCAGCCAAAACAAAATAATGTTTGATAGTGATAATTTTTAACTTTTTCATTGAGATTTTCTGTGTTTGTACTCTGGAGCAACAGCTAGAAATAAGTGGTTAGCTGTTGTTCCGGTGCCATGGCAATACCTTTAACTTTTAAAGGCTTTTCAAAAATCTCAGTTGACATTTTTCAGTTGAGACTTTTAAGAGTTTGGCAGATCTATCCTCTGTAGTTTCTTGGCTCTCCAAGTGTTGCCCAGACTCAGCTTTTAGAGGCTTCTCTCTGAAGTTACTCTTGGTGCTGCTGGATGTTCACCTTGAGAGCAGGGAGCCCATCTGCATTTTCCTGTCACTGCTTTAGCAGGAGGAAAATGAGAAAGGTGGAAGACAAGCACTTTCATGGGACTGCAGTCTGAATTCACTCTTGAGATTCCATCCACCACACTGTCATAGCTCAACTGTATTAATAAAGTGATCAGCATCACTGAACTTGGAAGAATGATCAAATTTACTTTTGTCTGAAAATCATTGTTTTTTTCCCTCTATGGATCTATTAGTGTCTCTAAGAGCACCAGTGCTCTAGCACTAAATGTACTTAATGCTGTCTGTTACCAGAAGGCTAAATTTATTCATATTTTTAAAACAGTATTAACAGTCTGGCAAGAATCAAATCAAGCCACTCTCAAAATATTACATTACGCATTTTCTGAATATTCTAAAATAAGTATCTGTTGCTCCTGATAAGCTTTTTTTGTCATCAGAAAAGGAAGGGAAGATAGCATGAGTAGTAAAGACAGGGCTGCCATAGCTTCCTGCATTAAACTAAAATAATGTAAGCCTTCCCCACCTGCACAGCCACAGCTGTTTCTAAAAGTGGCAACTAACCTAGGGTTTGGCTGACATTCCTTCCATGCTGTTATTCAGCAGACTGTGTGCACCATCTTTTGGACAGTCCTGTTTTATTCTTCCTTTGGAGAAGGTTGTGATTCAGATACCTTTCTCTCAAGGGTTTTCTCTTCCCAATTTCATTATTATCAACCTTCAGTTAGGCCATTGTTTGTTTGATTTTTGGCACATACGATTTTTTTATCTCTGGGAAAAATGCAATACTCTGTAGGCTCTGAATCTTCCAGCGCTATGTGAACAGCACATTTGGCACAGGTACACCAGAACACTGTTGCTGGTGGACGTGTGGCTGCCTAGTCTGCTGTTAATCCAAAGGAATACATTTGTCATGTCCTGTCACCATTTCTCTGGGTTGTATCCTAAAAACTAATATAATGCAAAAGATGGATTTTTATTTTTTTCTTTTACAATGAGACTGGTAAAACACTGAAACAGGTTGTCTGCAGAGATGGTGGGTGACCCATCTCTGGAAACAAAGTTAGGTCGGATGGGGTTCTGAGCAACCTGATCTGTGGCTACAGCCATAGAATCAAAAGTCAAAAGCCTTCCAACACTGACTTATGAAGAGATTAGGATGTGTCATGGAAACTCTGAAGATGCTATATTAGTAGTCTATAATATAATATATATATATATATATATAAAATATATATAATATATAAACTAAGTGTCATAAATTAGAGTCAGAAATTGATAAAAATTATGTTGTACAAGCAAATGCTATTACCTTGAAAAGATGCTGTTAAAGCTACATCTTAAATGGAAAATTTGGATACTGTAGAATTTGCAGACCTGAGATGTTTAAGATTAGTATGTTTAAATATGATGTGATGTGTTGAAGTTATTTAGTGACTATTGGAATGGACAGAGTGTGCCTTTTCACAGTGAAACCTGTCAAGTATAACTACACTTCAGAATGTAATTGGTTTACATTTTGTTTTCTTTATGAGTGTTAGTCAGTAATTTGGTTTCAGACATGTATCACTGCTCTTCTTTCTCCAGTACCTAACTTAAGCTTTTAATGGAAAAAGAGGAGAAATATGACAATGAGTGTAAAAGGCTGTTGATAGCAATTTTGATCCTAGAGATATATTTTTAAAAAATGTCATTAATTGCATTGATCTTTTTAATTGCATTAATCTTCTTAAACAGAGTTCTACTGGGTATACCTTTAAAGCTACTAGTAATGAACCTTTGACTTGGGTTTCTTTCAAAGGGCATTGGGTAAAATTCAACACAAATCAGAAATAAGCAGTAGTGACAAATTTCTGACAAGATATTTGGAACTCAGAAAAGGCGTGTGAGAAAGAAGGAACTGAAATCTAGCTCTGAAGTAAACAAATAGTTTTGTTTGATATATCATTTGAATGAACAGTTGCTTAACAGGTCGGAAAATGAAAAGACTGGTAGAGAAGAAACTTTTAATTTCATTTATGGGAAAAGACCTACATGCTAATCAGCAAGTATGTAGTATTCATTTCTTTTCTAGCAGGAAGTTAACAGGATTATGCGCAGAGTACATGACAATTAGAACATATGGGAATGTCAGACATGTCAAAACACAGACATTTCAGAACATGTTCATAAGGTATCCATGACTGGATAAACACTTGTTAAACACTGGAGTCTATTTTTCTATCTTCTTACTTTCAGGACTGAAATAGTTAGGATGTAGACAATTTAAACACATAAACACAACAATAGAGGCTGTCCTAATGCCTCATCACTTCTACAATTCTGTGCTACAACAGAAATCTGCACACTGATTCTTTATATGACCTAGGAAAGAAGAACGTCTCCCATTAGCATAGCTAAAATAAACCTGTACAAGGGGCTATATATTGGAGTCATTAGGACGGGTAGTAGGGTTGTAGATCTCATAAGAAAATTTGGCTGATTACTATTTCTTATGTTTTGTTTCTAAATTTATCAATTTAAGGATGGCACTGTGTGATGAAAGTGATCTCTTACTGCTCTACAAGATGTCTAAGACACAGAGATTCTTTTTTAAAACAATAATTATCCATGTCTGTTCTCTCATAGCTAGGATTTCCAAAGAATTTATTTGATAATTCCAAACTGAATGGTGATCCTCTTTTAATGTACCCTGTGATACTCTGTTTTTACCTCCGTCCTTTGCCTTCTTGTTTAAAAATAAATTTAAAAAATCCTTCTTTCTTTGAACGAACTGCTATTTTGACATACTTCCAGTTTCTATATTTTTCTTTTTTTTTACCTTCTTCTTTTTTTGGTTCAAGTTTCTGCAAAAAAATAATGGCAAATAATTGCAGACCAATTTTGTTTCAAATGAGGTGTCTCCTAGAGAGAGAAAATTTCAATCTGACTATAGTGAAGGAGCTACACTGGACTTCAGAAACTGTTTGCAATGTTGTTTATGTGGTGTTAAATCTCTTAGATATAAATATGCCTAAGTTGCCATTCCTTGTGAAGAAAATATAGAAATTTTATGGTTTACACAGTAAGCAAGCAGATTTGGGTATTGCATAAGGGACAGACTGATTTAACTATATACAGTGTTGCATCGTGGAAATCAGATTTTTGATCAAGATTTTCTGGTATAGAAATTCTTACATTATTTTTTATTATTTCATAAAGATAGGAAATAGAACAGCAAATGGATCAGTTTTCAAGATCTGCCATTGTTTTGTTTTTAGAAATAAATCATAATTCTGAGAGACAGTCTCGTTTGTTGACCGATCAAGTAAGTCCAATTTATGTGAGGCTAGTATTATAAAGTGAAAACTGCTATATCCTTAGATCCTTTATCTAGACATAGTTAGATCCACCATCAGGTCCATCATTCCTCTTTAAATAGCCAGTTGAGTGTTCCCTATCTTGATTCCCTGCTGTAAAAGTTGAGGAGGGTATTTTAGTGCCTTGTTGTTTTTCACCACTATCATGGACAACTTGCTTTATAAAATAACAGATTGTTCAGATTCCAAATTATAAAGAATGTAGCTCTCAGGATTCCTGGAGGTCTTCCTGAAATCTTTTTTTTCTTGAAGCATGTTACGTGACTGTACAAGCACGCTCTATCTTGCAAACCTTCTTACATTCCATGAGGTTTTTTTTAAATCTTCTTTTTCAGTAATTTTTACCAACTCAGCTGGACAAACAATTACTGTCATTCTAGTACAACAATCTAGTGTGAGAAATTGCACCATAAGAAATAAAAGTACCTATGGGCATATTAATGTTTTAAAAAATTATCACGGACAGAAAGCATAAGCTCTCATTAAATACAACAGAATATTTTAAATATGGGAATACCCTTATATCTTGTAGCCAAAACCAGAGAAATTGAATGGCTGTGAATTGATAGAGTTTGAAAGAAATTACCGAAAAATCTGGCTACAATTAATAAGATGTTTGTTTAAAACTCACCTTCCTTCTTGAGATCATTCCATTTCCTCTTCCTGTTTCAACCGCAAGCATAAACAGGACTTTCTGTGTTGACTGTAAAAAAATGCATGCTGCTTCCTGTGGTGCCCCAGCTGTTGGTGGAAAGGTGCTAGGTTACATCAGCCTTCCCATGGTCCACCCAAACCCAGTGGGAAATGTTCTCCTGTGGAAAATTTACATTCAGAATTAAAATCATATTACTGCAAAGGAAATGACAAAAATATGTATAGTTCCATGTTTTTTTTCCTGTTGTTTCGTTATGCCATACAATCTTGTCACTTAAAAGAATTCTGACATTTTCAGGCAACTCCCACGTGTTTTCAAGCATATGGTTTACAAGGCTGTAGGAAAGTAAAATATATTAAAATGAGTTATATTTGACTGAATGTCATATATGTCCCGAGTTTTTCTCTTCTGTATGGAGTGACAGACCATGATTCTGAAACTGGTTTTCATTTTCAGTAATTCCACCAACACAGGTTAATTTCCATTGGTTAATAGCCGAGAATTTATATCTACATGCACACAGAACACAGGCTAGGAGGAAGACTTTCTATAAACAAATTGACTGCTGATTTGCAGTAACTCCTCTGCATCTACTGCCTTCTCCTAAAGCTGTAGCTTGTGGAAGCTGAAATTGTCATCTGAAAAACTAAACTGCTGGTACATCTTGAATGAAAAGCAAAGTCTCCATTTCTTCACAAATTGTCTAATGTACTCACTGATTGCTTTCTAATTGCTTGATTTTGGTTCACAGGATAAGCAGGTTTCTACTTCCACGTCAGTGCCATAAAGCACCGATTACTCAAGTATTTCCAAAAAGACATTTCTTTGACAAAAAAGTCCTGGAAGGTGTGAACAATGTGTGTGGGATGCCAATCCATGCAACATTCATTTCTGTACATCAAACAGAGAGACGAGTGAGATTCTTCTGTCTTCCCTGTCAGGGAGACTTACAACATTTCTGAATGTTCCTTGTTGCCCTCTGTGTGTTTTACCCAATAATTTGTCTTTGAAATGTCTTGTTACGTGACTATGTAACTTGTAGCTCTTGTAACTTGTTTTAATTGTATAAATTCACTCTGTGTGACAGCAATGTCCCCCTCATCTCAGAATGTGACCCATTCACAGTCACCCCTGGGCTGACCTTCACCACACTCTTACGGATGTTGTTTTGGTGTACTTTATACCAAAAAATGGAAACAAGAGCCCAAGTATAATGCCTTAAAGTACTGAGAGTCAGTTGCTTTTCTGATGGTCCAAATGACTTCCTAGTCTGAGAGACACAAGACCATGTGTTAAAAAACTGAGCCAAGGTTTCTCATATTTTCAGTGACTGCCTAGTCCTGGTCAACATAGACTGCTAATTCTGAGTCTGATAAAATTCCTTTTGGTCTGTCTTCATCATTACAGCTGAGTGGAATTGTGGCAGTGTGTGCAATAGGGGCAGATAATGATGCTCTGAGAATGATACTTAGTGACTGCTGTTCTACACCACAGTACTTTTTTACTCTTCTTTATTTAGTGGCTCAGTTTATCATTCCCTCTATTAAACTGCATTTTTAAAGATAGTACTATTTGTCTTCTCACCGATAATAGAAAAACTGGAATAGAATCATAGAATCATAGAATCATAGAATAGATTGGGTTGGAAAAGACCTCCAAGATCATCAAGTCCAACCCCTGATCCAACTCCAATTACTATATCATGGCACTAAGGGCCACATCCAATCTCTGCTTAAAAACCTCCAGGGATGGTGAATCCACCACCTCTCTGGGTAGGCTGTTCCAATGCTTGATTACCCTCTCTGT
>NW_020955376.1:56185-65723 GCF_003031625.1 Empidonax traillii | reverse complement strand
TTTATAGAAGTGCTTTTTGTTATCCTTAACAGAAGTGGCCAATTTAACTTCAAATTGTGCTTTTGCATCCCTGATTTTCTGTCTGCATAATCTAGCTGTCTTCCTGAATTCTTCATAAGTAATCAGCCCTTTCTTCCATAGCTGGTAAACTCTCTTTTTATCCCTGATTTCCTTCAGAATCCCCCTGTTGAACCAAGCTGGTTGTCTTCCCCGCCGGCTTGCCTTTCGGCACACCGGTACAGCCTCTTCCTGTGCTCTCAAAACTTCCTGCTTGAAGCACATCCATCCCTCCTGGAAGGAGAAAGAAAAAATACCCCAATGATTACACTTTTAGATCATCTTCTAAGAAAATAAATTCTCTTTGACATTGATATAGAAGAAACAGAAAACTGCAATCCCTAAAGATATGCCCTAATCCTATGAGATAAATGTGTATTAAAAATAGTGAGAATACAAATGGCATCTTCTTTTTCTTCTGGGTGGACAGATTATTAGGAATCCCCTTAAAGGAGTGTGCAATTTGTGCAATCAGCTACTTGATCTGTAGTCCCTTAAAGGAATACAGATCTGTGCAATCACGTACTTGCTCTGTACCTATCCAGCTGTCCAGATTCAGTGCTGACTGCTTGGTCCTCTTGAAAAATATGCATAGACCCCCAGTGAATTCCAAGACCAGAGGTAGTAGACAAATTATTAACAAAAGAGGCACCTGGAATAGCTTCAGCAGGAACTGAAAGTCTAAAGGAATTGTTGGCTTGAGCTAGCAGATAGTGAGATTTAGTAGAGCTTTTCAGCAAGCTGGAAGTTTGATTTCTTCTCCTTTGCACTGATTGGGGTGCAGTAGTTGATTTTCATAAAAATTGCTTCTGTGTGAAATGTACTCCTTCATCTTCCCTTAGGTTTATATAATAGAATATATAGGTTTGTATAATAGAACAAATAGTTATCAAATATTGTTACAGTCTGCTTATTGCAAATGTTACAGATGTATAAATAATTTCATGTAGTACTTCTGTAAAATTAGGACATGTTCTTTTGAATGGAGCGAAGGAAAACAGAGAGGAAAAATTATGGTTGTTTTGCTTTGGATGCTTTTCAGTTTACATGACCTTATATCCCTACATCCTGGTAGCATATGTCTGATCTATGACTTTTGTCTTTCCCCTTTTTCTTAGTCCGTTTTTGACCTGGAGAGACATACAGCACATTATTGTCAGGACTTCACGTGCAGGACATCTGAATGCTAACGACTGGAAAACCAATGCAGCTGGCTATAAGGGTGAGAGCTTGCTTTCTTCTTTGCCATCACAGGCAATATATTATTTGATATTTTTGCAAAAGAAATAATCTCAAGTAGTTTGTCTGACTCCCTATGCTGTGCATAGTTTGGAAACTTTTCAATCTCAAGCTGATGGGGCCTATCTTTCTTCTCTTACATAATGGAAACCTTTCAGAATGACTAAACCAAAAAATGTTATCTACAAAATGCATTGGCCAGATCTTCTTAGTCCTTTTAGATCCTATCTCATGCACTGCTGACAGAAGACTAAGTAAATTAGTGGTGTATAATTTTTCCTTTTACAGCTAGTATTCTGATAAAATAGTCCAGAGTTGAAGATGCAGCAATTTCTGAATTGTGACCTTGTTCTCATTCAGAATTATTGACAATTTTCATTTAAAATGACAAAATGGTATTTTCAAACTTCTTTTTTTTTTTTTTTTTAATGAGCAATCCTATATTATTTATATGTAGGATTCCTGTCAGATTTAGGATAAAACCAAATCTTGAGCTATCATAACTTCTAATGGGACATACCATACTACTCAGTCACCTGTCATGTAGTTTTCTAAAATTTTGTACAGTCGGGTAAATTTGACTAAAGCTACATCTTTGAAATACATTTTCACATTTGTAATGCAAGTATAGGTAAATGTTTGTGCCATTAAACAGGATATATATTTTCAGGATGGCTTAAAATTGAACCTTGAGTCCTTAAAATGTTGTATGTCAGCACAGATTGTCTGCTGATTCCCATTCACTACATTATGACTGCTTTCAATTTGTATTGCATCCAGACAAAACCCTGGAATGGCTTCTTTCTGGTTTTCTTTTCATGAGAATTCCACCCAAGACTGATATAGTTTTTAGAAGATGAGAGTTGATCTGTTTTGTGCCAAGATCTCCCAAGAGATAAATGTAATATACAAGAATCATCAAATATTTACCCTGGTTTCACTTTAAAACTGATGCTTAGATTTCATTTATTTCAGATCAAGGCACTCTTACCATAGACTATCTTTAATATATAATTCTGACCTATGACATTTCTGCTTCAGTGGAATAGAAATCAAACAAAAAAAAAAGTTTTCGTTTTTGGATCCAAACCAGTCTCCACAGAGGATAGATTTAGAAACAGAAATTTAGCTTGAGCCCCCCAAGCATGTGAAGGTTCTGTTGTTCAAGGGCCTGTTTTTGTCCCACTTGCAAGTGCATGCCCACACAAAAAAAACATATGTAGTGAGAAATACATACTTCCTTAATTGCAATAACATTACAGTATTTGTTATTGTGAAACATCTCCCAGGATTTAAAAAGTTTTGGCAGGAGCTTGTTACTGTGTTGTTACTGTGTCATCAGTTTGTTGAAGCTATATGAAGGTCAAAGAACCCTTTTCAAGTAGCATAAAGCAGAGATTTATTTTTTTTTTCTATAACTCACTTCCAAATTCTATATTTTTATGTTTTTCCAGTTGTTGCCTAAGAGAGGCAAACACCCTGGGAGACATTTCACAGCAGCTGTCACTCATTATCAAAGGAGAGGTCACACTAACACACCCAGCAGTAGCAGCATTGGCAGCAGGACTTACACTGTGGGACCACTGGAGCCTGCTTATTCTGAATCCGTGGAGCCACACATTTTTCTATGCATTATAGCATATATATAGGAAAGAAAAGGAGTGGAAGCAGGTTTCTTCTCCACCTGTGTAAAGTCACAGATATAGATAAGCACAGCTGGGTAACTCGGACTCAGAAAAAATGGCTTGACCTGGCAAAACTCCACTGTAGACTCCATGGTGAAATTGAAAAAGAGGAAGACAATCTAAATGCCTTTACCTCTGTACAGCTCAGGAGTCAACCTTAACCCAAATAAAAACAGTAGTTTTAGCTTAAATTATTTTGGCAACTTAGCCGAGCACATGGTTCCAGTAAAAATACAGCTCTCTTTAAACCTCTGTTGGTTTTGGAAGAAGGAGAAGCAAAAGATTTAGATTAAATCACAACATCTGAACCTGAATTAAAAAGGGGGTTTGCACACTGCTGCTTACGAGACTGAAACAAGTTTTTTTACTATGGCACGTGCCAATATTTTGTATAATATTACACTATTATCCTTCACTATCAAGAAGAGTAACAATTAAAGTATGGTTTTTCATAGATGAACTACTCTGATCAGAATGAGTCCCTTAAGGAATTTGGATCATAATTTTGTTGATAGGAAGATCCATATTTCTTCCACAGTGTGTTCTTAAGAAAGGAAGGGATGTGAGATTATTTTTAATTATCTAAAGGAAAGGCAGTCACAAGAATCAGTCTGCTTTTCTTCATTGCATACTAGTGGAGGAAGAAGAAAACAAGAATAAATAGAGAGACAGGCTTGCCCCTTTAGAAATGAGAACTGAAAGGGTGAAAAACAGCAAAAACTTGGAAAAACCTCTCACTCAACAAAGGGTCAGCAAGAGCTGGTAGTTGAAAGTGGGTCAGCATGCCATTTCAGAGGGCTGTTTTGCTGGTCTGCATGGCAACCCTCTCCCTTTCTATAGTCCCTGGCAGTGTTTTGCTACTGCAGAACACACAGAGGGAGCTCACGGATGTCATTACTGATTTCAAGTTCTCGTTCTCCTTTTTTTACTGTCTTACATTTATACAAAGAAAGATTAATTCATGAAAACCGCTTGAGCCAACTAGTGATTTGCTAAAGCGGTTCTTGTTATTTGTTTAGTTTTCTGGCAAGTAAACAGCATTCGTTACATGCATGTCAAAAGAATTAACTCAGGAATGAACAAGACTTTTTTTCTTGGTTTTTCTTTTTTTCTTTTTTTTTTTTTTTAGTTGTTTTCTTGTGAGACAGCATGTATCTTTTCTCAGGAACTTGTTACTTGCTTGTCTCAAAAAGAAAGACTTGAATGCTCATTTTAGGATATTCTCTGGTTAGTTAGTTTGTCAATAGAGTAAGCTTTTAATAATTAAAGCAGTTAATTACTGATTTTATGGAAAAATTCTTGAGAACATCTGTTTTTGTGAAGATATCAAAACTGCTGATCTGTTTCTGCTATGGCAGATTGGTATGCAAAGGCTCCTTGTTCTGCCAGCTGTTTGATCAACAGCAGAGCCTGCAACTGCATTCATAAAAAAAAAGTTCTGTGCTAATTCTAACCTGTCTCTGGGTTGAAAGATTCAAAAGGAAACACTGCAGTTTTAAGAACAATGGTCAAACCATGTGAGTAGTTCTTTGGGAGTGAAGCTCCAGATACTGTCAAAAACTGCCTTTGGAGAAACAGACCATTCACAAGTAGGAATACTACTAATTCGCAGGGAGATTGTTAGAGAACATACTTCACTCTTCCTGGCTCTAAAGCATAGACAATAACACTTCAATACAGTGAAATAAGATGCTAGTGAAAGATAAGACAAAATTAAATCAAAACTCTTGCCAATTTTTTCAATTCCAGACCATTCCTAGGCCCAGTGGAGATATTATTCCTACAGAAACTGAGTCACCTCAATTACCAATGAGTAAGAGAGTCCCAGAGTTATGTGACATCCCTTTAGGTTAGCCAGAGTATCTGCTACTTCCACCAGAGAGTGACCACTGAAAAGGATTGGTCACTTAATGTTTTACAACCTTTTAATATAATTGCTTAATTACAATATTAAATAAAATTGGTGATTATTCTTGTTGTGAGTAGACCATGAACAGTCTGGGAGTGAAAAAGAGACAAGCCTATCTAGGCTCCTTAATAAGAGACCTAGACTGGACAGATTTAAATAGTGATAATCAGTAGCCAGGAACAAATTCAGAAATGAGCTAGAAAATCTTCACAACAATATGTGCATTTCAGAGAACACAAATAAGCTATTCATAAACACCCTACTGCATGTTTTCAATAACTTTAAAATATAAATAAATTAAAAATTATATTTTAAAAATGTCAGAAGCTGGCATAAGACTTTTGAAAAATAGCAAACCCTTTTGAATGGTTATGTCAATGAATCAAACTGTTCATGTATCAAAAGACCTTCCAGTCTTACAGATGCTTCCTGATATTTTCACGTCATTGGCAGCCAGTGTCAACTCTATCCAGCCCTAATACCCATACACACAGTGAATGGAGCAAGGGAAATAGGAGCTTTGAGTTTGGCTGTTGTAATATCCCACCTCTGTTTAGTTGTCAATCAAACACCAAACACATGAAGTTGCATTGGCCTTTGTAGGAATGAGGAAGATCATATCTTATGTCAGTTAGACTAGGTGATTTTTTGTGCTTGAAATACTAAAGGAAGAAGACCAGCCTGGCTTAACAGAAAACTTTGCCTGGAACTCAGGGAAAAAAGGCCAGTGTATCACCTTTTGGAGACCATTGGGAGGATAATCAGGAGTACTACAAGGATGTCATGAACCACATGCAGTGAGAAAATTGGAAGGGACAAAGCCCAGCTAGAACTCAGTTTGATTCCTACAGTAAAAGGCAACACAAAATGTTTCTATAAATACGTTAACAACAAAAGAAGGGTTAAGGAGAATCTCCATTCTTTATTGTATGCAGGAGAAAGACAATGACAAAGGATGAGGAAAAAGACGAAGTAGTTAATACCTTCTTTGCTTCAGTCTTGAATAACAAGACCTATTGTTCTGTGGGTATCCAGCCCTCTGAGCTGGAAGACAGGAATGGGAAGAAGAATGAAACCCCTACAGTGCAAATGCAAATGGTCAGTGACCTGCTGTACCACTTAGACAAACGCAAGTCTCCATGATCAACTGGGATTCACCCAAGGGTACTGAAGGAACTGAGACGACAGCTTACTACTTTCCATCATTTACCAGTCGTCCTGGTTAACTGGAGAGTCCCCAGTTGACTGGAAGTTAGCAAATGTGATGTCCAACTACAAGAAGAACCAGAAGAAGGATTTGAAGCTACAGACCTATCAGTCTGACCTCAGTGCCAGGGAAGGTCATGGAGCAGATCATCTTGAGTGCCATCGTATGACATGCACAGAACAAAATGCTGACACTGTTTCCTACAACATTCTACTGGAGAAACTGGCTGCTTATGGCTCAGATAGGTGACCAGTTTGCTGGTTAAAAAATGGCTGGATGGCCAAGCCCAGAGAGTGGTTGGGAGTTGCGTTAAATCTAGCTCATGGCCAACTACTCGTAGCGTTTCCTAGGGCTGAGTTCTGGAGCCAGTTCTGTTTAATGTCTTTATCAATAATGTGGACAAGGGGATTGAGTACACACCCAGTCAGTTTGCAGATGACACTAAAGTGTTGATCAACTGGAGGAAAGGAAGACTCTGCAGAGGGTTCTGGACAGGCTGGACCAATATGCCAAGGCCAGTTATATGCGGTTCAGTAAGGTGAAGTTCTGGGTCCTGCACTTCAGTCACAACAACTAGTGCTACAGTCTGGGGGAAAAGTGGCTGGAAGGCTACTCAGGGGGAAATGGAAACAGGTCCCTGTTCAGAGAGGTAAAATAACACCCTGTCAACCCCCATCACCTCCCCGGGTGCCCTTGAACAGCAGATATGAGGCCCTAGACTCAGAAAGTCAAGTAGAGATCAGGCATGAGGAAGATCTGTCTGCAGGTTGTACCCTGTCTACCAGATGGGTTACAACTACAGCTAGCTATAAGGAAAAAAAGAAGCGTAGTTGTAGTAGGTGACTCCCTTTTGAGGGGAACTGAGGGCCCTATATGTTGACCAGACCCATCCCATAGGAAGCTCTGCTGCCTTTCCGGAGACAGGGTGAAGGACATTGGTAGGAGAATTCCTGAGCTAATTTGGACCTCAGATTAGTATCCACTGTTGGTAGTCCAGGCTGGCAGTGATGATATTAACAGAAGAAGTGCCAGGGCAATCAAAAAGGATTTCAAGGCACTAGGTGGTTCTTGGGACAGGCGCACAGGTAGTATTTGCCTTAGTTCCTGTACTTGCTGGAATGAATGAGGAGATGAATGAGGAAAAGAGTAGGAAAGCCTACCTTTTCAATAGGTGGCTAAAGGATTGGTGCCACCATCAAAATTTTGGTTTTTTTGACCATGGGGCAAACTCCTTAGTACCCAGTCTTCCTAAATCAGATGAGCTTTATGTATCTAGGAAGGGCAAAAAGCCCATAAATTAGCAGGGCTCATCAGGAGGGCTTTAAACTAGATTTGAAGAGGGAAGGGATTGAATCCAGGCTTTCCAAAGAGAAGCCCAGGGGTGAAAAGTAAAAGCAGCAACCCAGCTGAAGTTCATATACACTAATGCACACAGCATGGGCAACAAACAGGAGGAGCTGGAAGCCATCGTGCAGCAGGAAAGCTGTGAGGTAGTTGCCATCACAGAAATGTGGTGGGATGACTCGCATGACTGGAGTGCTGCCATGGATGGCTACAAGCTCTTCAGAAAGGATAGGCAGGATAGAAGAGTGGAGGGTTGGCTCTATATGTTAGAGAGTCTCTTGACTCTGTTGAACTTGAGGTCACCAACGATAAGGTTGAGTGTTTGTGGACCAGAATCAGAGGGAGGGCCAACAAGGCTGACATCCTAATGGGAGTCTTATAGACCACCCAACTAGGATGATGAAGGGGATGAATTATTCTACAAGCAGCTAGCAGATGTCTCAAAATCGCCAGCCCTTGTTCTTGTGGGCGACTTCAACCTGCCAGATGTCTGCTGGGAGCTCAACATGGCAGAGAAGAGGCAGTCTAAGAGATTCCTGGAGTGTATAGAGGATAATTTCCTGCTCCAGCTCGTAAATGAACCTACCAGGGCTGGGGCCCCACTAGACCTGTTGTTTACAAACAGGGAGGGGCTGGTGGGCGATGTAGTGGTCAGAGGCCACCTGGGGCACAGTGACCATGAAATAATAGAGTTTGCAATACTCAGGGATACAAGGAAGGCCACCAATAAAACCTCTACACTGGACTTCTGTAGGGCAGATTTTGGCCTGTTCAGAAGACTGGTCCAGAGCATACCCTGGGAAAAAACCCTTGAAAACAAGGGGGTACAGGAGGGATGGATGTGCTTCAAGAAGGAAGTCTTGAGTGCACAGGAACAGGCTGTACCAGTGTGCCAAAAGGCAAGCTGGCGGGGTAGATGACCAGCTTAGTTGAACAGGGAGATTCTGAAGGAAATCAAGGATAAAAAGAGAGCTTACAGACTATGGAAAATAGGGCTGGCTACTCAGGATGAGTTTAGGAGTATAGCAAGGTCATGCAGAATGAAAATTAGAGAGACAAAAGTGCAATTTAAAGTCAATTTGGCTACTTCTGTCAGGGATAACAAAAAGCGCTTCCATAAATACATTAACAACAAAAGGAGGGGCAAGGAAAACCTCCATTCCTTGTTGGACTTTGGGGGAAACATAGTTAACAGGGATGAAGAGAAGGCTGAGGTACTTAACACCTACTTTGCCTCAGTATTCACCAGTAGGACAGGTGGCCCTTGGGACAACTGTCCTCTGGAGCTGGTAGACAGGGACAGGAAGCCAAATAGCCCTCCTGTATTCCAGGAGGAAATAGTCAGTGACTTACTGAGCCACCTGGATCCACACAAGTCCATGGGACCGGATGGGATCCATCCTAGGGTGATGAGGGAGCTGGCAGAAGAGCTTGCCAAGCTGCTCTCCATCACTTACCGACAGTCCTGGCTCTCTGGGGAGGTCCCAGGTGATTGGAAGTTGGTGAATGTCATGCTGATCGACAAAAAGGGCTGCAAGGAGGACCTGAGAAACTCCAGGCCTGTCAGCCTGACCTCAGTGCCTGGCAAGGTTATGGAGCAGATCATCCTGAGTGCAATCACACAACAGCTACAGGATGGACAAGGGATCAGACCCAGCCAACATGGGTTTAGGAGGGGCAGGTCCTGTTTGACCAACCTGATCTCATTTTATGATCAGGTGACCCACCTGGTGGATGAGGGCAAGGCTGTGGATGTGTCTATCTGGACTTCAGCAAAACCTTTGACACTGTCTCCCATAACATACTCCTGGAAAAGCTGCAGCCCATGGCTTGGACAGGGGCACTCTGTGCTGGGTCAGGAACTGGCTGGAGGGCCGGGCCCAGAGAGTGCTGGTGAACGGGGCTGCATCCAGCTGGCAGCCGGTCACCAGTGGTGTCCCCCAGGGATCAGTGCTGGGCCCAGTCCTGTTTAACATCTTTATGGATGATCTGGATGAGGGGATTGAGTCCATCATCAGCAAATTTGCAGATGACACCAAGCTGGGAGGGAGTGTCGACCTGCTGGAAGGCAGGAGGGCTCTGCAGAGGGACCTGGAC
>NW_020955376.1:0-55954 GCF_003031625.1 Empidonax traillii | reverse complement strand
GTCAGGAACTGGCTGGAGGGCCGGGCCCAGAGAGTGCTGGTGAACGGGGCTGCATCCAGCTGGCAGCCGGTCACCAGTGGTGTCCCCCAGGGATCAGTGCTGGGCCCAGTCCTGTTTAACATCTTTATGGATGATCTGGATGAGGGGATTGAGTCCATCATCAGCAAATTTGCAGATGACACCAAGCTGGGAGGGAGTGTCGACCTGCTGGAAGGCAGGAGGGCTCTGCAGAGGGACCTGGACAGGTTGGAGAGTTGGGCTGACTCCAATGGGATGAAGTTCAACAAAGCCAAGTGCCGGGTCCTGTACTTTGGCCACAACAAGCCCCTGCAGCGCTACAGGCTGGGCACAGAGTGGCTGGAGAGCAGCCAGGCAGAAAGGGACCTGGGGGTGCTGATCGACAGGAGGCTGAACATGAGCCAGCAGTGTGCCCAGGTGGCCAAGAAGGCCAATGGCATCCTGGCCTGGATCAGGAACAGTGTGGTTGACAGGTCCAGGGAAGGGATTCTTCCCCTGTACTCTGCGCTAGTGAGGCCACACCTGGAATGCTGTGTCCAGTTCTGGGCCCCTCAGTTCAGGAAGGATATTGAGGTGCTGGAGCGGGTCCAGAGAAGAGCAACGAGGCTGGTGAAGGGACTTGAGCACAAGTCCTATGAGAAGAGGCTGAGGGAGCTGGGGTTGTTTAGTCTGGAGAAGAGGAGGCTCAGGGGTGACCTCGTCACTCTCTACAACTACCTGAGAGAAGTTTGTAACCAGGTGGGGGTTGGTCTCTTCTCCCAGGCAATTAGCAGTAGGACAAGAGGGCACGGGCTTAAGCTCTGCCAGGGGAGGTTTAGGTTGGATGTTAAAAAGAAGTTCTTTATAGAGAGAGTGATCAGGCATTAGAATGGCCTGCCCAGAGAGGTGGTGGATTCACCATCCCTGGAGATTTTTAAGACGAGGCTGGATGTGACACTGAGTGCCATGATCTAGTAATCATAGTGGGATTGGATCAAGGTTGGACTTGATGATCTCGGAGGTCTCTTTCAACCCAGTTAATTCTATGATTCTGTCATTCTACCCAGCATAAAAGAACCTGGAATGCTGATCAACAGAGGCTGAACATAGGCCAGCAGTGTGTCCAGATGGCCAACAAGGCCAATGATATCTTGGCTTGGATCAGAAATAGTGTCCTCCTATACTCAACACTGGTGAGGCTGCACCTTGAGTCCTGTGTTCAGTTTTGGAGTCCTTGCAACAGGAAAGACATTGTGGTGCTTGAGGATGTCCGGAGAAGGGCAACAGAGCTGCTAAGTCTGATGAGGAGCTGTTGAGGGAACCAAGCTTGTTTACCCTGGAGAAAAGGAGGCTTGGGAGGTCCTTATCTTTCTCTGCAACTACCTGAAAGGAGGTTGGAGTTGGTCTTTTTTCCAACGTAACAAGCAATAGAACAAGGGGAAATGGCCTTGGGTTGTGTCAGGGGAGGTTTAGATTGGGTATTAAGGAAAATTTCTTCTCTGAGAGCGTTGTCAAGCATTGGAACAGACTGCCCGGGGAAGCGGTAGAGCCACCATCCCTGGAAGCATTTAAATCTTGTATTGATGTGGCATATAGGGACGTGGTTTAGTATTTGGCAGTGTAAGGTTACTGGTTCAACTTGACGATTATAAGGATCTTTTGCAGCTTAAATGATTCTGATTCTAACTAGGCAGCTGACAGCAAGAGGTCTGAAAAAGCAAATGTATTTTTGGAAAAGGCAGTCTAGCTCTATATCCATGACGATCTTTAAGAGGTTGGTAGATATAAAGTCTGAGGAGAGATGTTCGTAGTCACATAGGTAATCATTAGTCTTCTATTAGCTGGATTGGTTAGATTAATCTGAAATTTTTTGCATTATAACCCTAACTAGAAGTTGTTTGAAGTCAGAGCAGCATTTAGATTAGCATCTGGAATGGAGAGAATTTAACCAACTCCAATTACTAGCTAGTCTAACAGTGGTTGAAAGTGTCTCCCCCAGCACTGACAGAACATATATGATAGGAAAGGTCTGTGTCCTCAGGAATCTCATCCACATTTAAATATCATAGGAATCCCAGAGTCAATAACATAACCCTTAGAATTGCTTTGTACAGAAATCACTGTGATGGCTAGAGAAAAATCCATGGTGGGATTTGGAAATCAAGATGGTTGAGGAAAAGTGTAAAAACCTTTATGTTTTAGCCACAAGTTTAAAATTACTGTCATTTTATTGGATGGACACTGCAACCTTTCTAGGTGACTCTTGTTTCCTTCCTGCATGTAGCAGTTCAGTTTGCAGCTATGAATAAAGGTTTTTTTAAACTTAAAATTGCATTAAGAATTTTTAAGTGTTTCATATGTTAAACCCAAACAAATTGCCGGGTAACTGAACTCTGCTAACCTTGAGGGAGAACTAAAGTATCTCTTTGGGACTTGGGGAAGGGAGCTGGAAAATATATTGAACTATGCAGCCTAGGTTGTGGTTATTGGATGTTTTTTTCTCTGTAACACAAACCAAAGTCCACACATTGTTGTTTCCGGTTGAAAGACATTTAAGATCAGGAGTATGTCTGTATAGTTCCAGAAATGGAGGTGTACAAAGAAGGAGGGGGAATCTTTTAGAGAAATAGAGAGGCATAATTACTTTTCCTAGCCTCAAACTCTTCATTATCAAAGTTTCTCAATTACTTGTTGAGTCTGCAACACTCTGCTTTCTGTTGTCTCTGAAAAGCAAGAAATGAATCTGTGAATGTAAAACGGATTTTAAGCAGAAACCTCAAGCCTGTGTTGGGATACATAAAGGAAAGTGGATGGACATTTGGTCTTACAATGGGTTGCTTTCCTAGGATCATATGTTGTGAGTCAGACTTACCAGTGTTTTAACATGTAAATTAAATGGCTCTAAAGTAGGAACAACAGCAGACAAGATGCAAAATTAAGCTTTATATTTGTATTATAATAGCACTCAGAATTGTCACCAAACCATGATCAGCATATCAGACAAAGAATTTAAACTAGTAGTGCCTCAGCTCAACAACTGAGATGACTTCCTGACTGTTTGTCTTAGATATAAAGCTATGCATAATTACTATGCTCTGCAGCTCCCTAGTATTCCAAGCACTGCCAAATGGACTTACAGCACTAACAGGACGCATGCCATGGGAATGATAACCTTTCACATTATTTCCTTGTAAGGAGCCCAACTCAGACCTTTGTGAAAATTCTGCAAAGAACTGGGGGGAAGGGAGGAAGGGGAAAGTTAAAAATCTTCCCCTGTGGACTCATAACCTAAGAGTATACCACATAATGTTAAATGGAAATTTCTACTTGGCAGTATTAAGAAGAACCAGGATCAATCAATTTAAAAAAATGGCTGATAAAGTGATAAAATTCTCCAAAGCACAAGTCTGTAATTATAGACATTGAACACTGAATTTTAAAAGAAAAGTCTTTGAAAGATATGTGCATTTACATTACCTCTTTATATACTAATTATTGATGCAGTACACTTCTGTGAATGTTATAGGCAAATATTAGCCATGCTTGTATACATCCAGGGCAATAGTGGACATCTCATATGTGGGGTAGTTCTGTCTCTTTAAAAAAACAACAAGCACTTGCCTTTAAGAACACCAGAGTTTTTCACTGCTGTTGCATTGCTATAGTGCCTTTCAGTAATTCCAAAACTGGCTGTAGTTTTAATATCATAGTGTGCCCACTTTAATGGAACTAGGATTCAGGCCAATTAGGAAGCAGATCACACCATCTACAATGTAGTGTTTTAAGCCCTTAAGACACCCTGTCACGGTGTAGAATTTCTCGTAAAAATTGGGGCCTACATAAGACAACTCAAATCAGTTAGGTGCCTGAAATTATTTATAATATTTATAATAGTATCCCTTTCTCCCTCCAGAAAAATCAGCTTTTGAGGAATTGTTTTTAAGTCAGGTGATGCTGAACTTCATCCACAACTGCCCAGCTATCTCTGTAGACTTGGCTTACTGTTTGTCTTCCTTTTACGTCAGGTTACTGATGAGAATCTACTACATAGCTCTATGGGAATAGTGTGAAGTTGAATCAGTTAATTAATTTCTCTGCTTTGGGATAAGGTTGGTAAAGTTTTAGTTCTAAAAATCAGCACCATTATTATTAAACAATTTACAAAAGGTTTTATTGTGATTTTTCTGAGTATTGTATATCCTTCCTATGCCAAAATCAGTCAGGAATTAGTTTGAGTGTAAATATCCTGCTGGAGCTCTGACACTTCAGAACAGACAGAGCCATTGTGTGGGACAGAACAAGAAGGATGCCATGTGCCTGATACATATGACAGCACAGAAGTGCTATCTTTGTGTTTCCTGCTAGCAGTTTGTTGGGATTTCCACTTACAGTGCCTTTGATTCATGTGGCATAATCTGTTCTGAGCTGCAGCCTAGCACAAAAGGTGTTTTTATTGTTTGATACAATGAAATTACATTTGGCTGCTTTTGAGCTACCGAGAAATTCTAAATGTATCTCTGAGGGTAAATTTTCTCCTAATAGAGGAAATGAGTATATTTTTTTAAAAGGTGTTCCATGGTGCAGTCACAAAATGTTTTTTTTGTTCAAAGATTTGCAAACTGCCATGCTTTTCAATAGATCTTTGTGCTTTAAAAAAAAAAAAAATTAAAATAAAGTTTAAAAAGGCTACTCCTAGTTAAAAAATTATAGTTTCTATTACTATAGATGCTTCTTAGCCAACTTTATTTTGGCAAACATTTTTTCTCCCCTGTAAATGCATATAATCCTCAGATTTATTCCATTCACATAAGCTGACTTATTTCAAGGGATATAAATGAATGTCTTCAGTAGAAGCTTTATGATTTACTGCCAAATGCTGCTGCAGAGAAGCAACAGCTTGTCTATCCTAGCAATCTCCAGCCAGCAGTAGTCAGGTTTTCTGTTTCTGTCACAACTCTGCGTCTTTGAAGGCAGAGAAGTAAGCCAGGCTTCCTTGTCACTGCTTTTCAGCAAGGCTTACTGGTATTTTCTCTGACTGAGTAAAACGTCCCCATATGCAGGACACAGTAGATACCATGTTCTCTGAGGACTGTGTTAAACTGGTTTACTCATTCCTAAACAAGCTCTGAGAAATAAATCAGAGGGTGAGGGGGAAAAAATGCAGGTGGGGGGAAAACTTCTTATGGCAGTGTTTGGTACACAAGCTCACTGTTGACTATGGACCAGCTGAATCCTAAGACTAAGAACTTGTGTCCTTAAGCTGCTAACACTCATGAGAGGGGGAACTATTTGGGTGATACATGCTGTAGCTATTAGTAGAGCCTGACTCTGATGACCCAAAAGGGGATTTCAGTTTTAGTCCCTTCTGTCAACTGATGTCTACTTAATAACCACATGAGTTTTAAATTCCTGAAATAAATAAAAGAACTGCCAGGATGTGAATGCAAATGGAATCTTGAATTTAATTCAGTAATGTTTTAGTGTCCTAGGGCTATTTTTTTTAATGACTGGAAAGAATCATAGAAGGTGATGTGGTGTCAGAGTTGCATACAAGCTATTCACTAAGGTACACTGGCTGCTGGAGATTTAGGTTCTACTAGCTATCCTACTAGTGTTCCTGGGCAATCTATATTGTATTTTATCAATGAATAGGAGCTTTTTGGCAGAAAATAAATATGTAAAATCCAGAGGCCTCTTCTTTTTTTGTCAGACCTATTATCAAGTAAAGCCATGGTTAGTATATTGTTGAAGAAATTGTTTGTAGTAATACAATAATCAGAAATTGACATAAAACTGGAAACTTAAACAAAAGTAATTTTTAAAGTATTCTGTTAGCATCTTTCTGACTATGATAGTGTTCAAAGGGCTGGAGCACCTCTCCTATGAAGAAAGGTTGAGAGAGCTGGGATAGTTCAGCCTGGAGAAGAGAAACCTCCAGAGAGACCTTACTGTGGCCTTTTAAAGAATACTTAACATGGATGGAAAGAGGCTTGTTATTGAGACCTGTAGTGACAAGACAAGGGACAACTGTTTTAAAAGGAATGAAGGTGACATAATGAAGACCATTTTTATAAGAAGTGATTGGTAACAGCCTACCAAGAGGAGGAAATCATGCCTGACAAATTTGCCTCAGCATTGGTGGATAGGGACAGAAGCACAAAGTATTTAACACAACATCCTTGTCTCCAAACTGCAGACACATGAATTTGATGGATGGACCAGTGGTCCAACTGGCTGAAGAGCCACATACAAAGAGTTGTGGTCAATGGTTCCTTGTCCACATGAAGACCAGTGACAAGTGGCATCCCTCAGCAGTTAGTGCTGGGGCCGATACTGTTCAACATCTTTGTTGGTGATATGGACAGTGGAATCAAATGTACCCTTATCAGATTTGCTGACAGCACCAAGCTGGTGCAGTCAACATGCTGGAGGGAAGGGATGCATGCTATCCAGAAGGACCTTGACAGGCTCGAGAGGTGGGCTGAGGCAAACCTCATGAAGTTCAACAAAGTGAAGTTCAAGATCCTACACCTGGGTTTCAGCAATCCCTGCTGGTTGAGCAGAGAAGTGATTGAAAACAGCCCTGAAGAGAAAGACTTGGGAGTGATGGTTGATTAGGAACTCACCATGAGCCAGCAGTGTGCACTTGCAGCCCAGAAAACCAACCAAATCCTGGGCTGCATCCAAAGGAGTGTGGCCAGGAGGTCAAGGGAGGTGATTCTCCCCCTCTACTGTGCTCTTGTGAGAGCCCACTTGCATTACTGCTGTCAATTCTGATGTCCCAACATAAGGACATGGAACTTACTGGAGCAAGTCCAGAGGAGGGCCATGAAGTTGTTAAGAGGACTGGAGCACCTCCCCTATGAAGACAGACTGAGAAAGCTGGGGCTGTTCAGCCTGAAGAAGAGAAGTTTACATGGAGAGCCCATGGCAACCTTCCAGTATCTAAAGAGGGCCTACAGGGAAGCCAGAAAAGGACTTTTCATCAGGAACTGTAGTGATAGGAGAAGGAGCAGTGGGTGCAAATTGAAAGAGAGGAAATTTAGGTTAGATATTAAGAAGAAATTTTTTACTATGACAGTGGTTATACTCTGCAACAAATTGTCCTGGGAGGTTGTGGGTGGCACAGCTCTGACAGCGTTAAAGGCCTGGTTGAATAAGGCCTTGTCCAATCTGGTCTAGTGGGAGGTGTTCCTGCCTATGGAAGTGGGTTGGGACTAGGTGATCTTTGAGGTCCATTCCAACCCCTTAACATTCCATGATAGTATGATTCTGTGATGAGGATGTGAGGCGCTGGAACAGGTTGCCCAGAGAGGCTGTTGGATGCACCATCCTTGGAAGTGCTCAAGACCAGCTTGCACAGGGCTTTCAGCAGCCTGGTCTAGTGGAAGGTGACCTTGTCTGCAGCAGGGAGGTCAGAGTAGCTGAGCTTTGAAGGTCCCCTCTAACCTGAACCACTCTATGCTTCTGTAGAGGCTCTTCAGATTCTCACTGTGCATCTTTGTAGCTGCCACTTTTAAGACAAATCTACTGGGCAACTTTCTGTTCTTCACAACCCTCTCCAACATGGTGGTAAGTGTAAGAACTCAATCTTCCAGCATCCCTGATGAATCTTTAAAAAATCAAGGATTTCAGGGAATTCTGTGGGAAAGAAGGACTTAGTTTGCCCTTTGCTTTAAGTAGAAAAATTGAGGGATCGGTTCCGTGTAAAATACAAAAAAATACGCTTAACTTTAAAAGCTTGAGAAAATTGGTTTTAAAAACAAAAATGAAAAAGCATATTCTTGCATAACTCTGTTACTGGCTTGTAAAACAGTTACGTGTTTCAGAAATCACTCACAGTTATCACAGGTTACTTGCCATATGTCGACATGAAGTAGCAATACGGCTGAAAGAAAATGAATTCTCATTCAAGATCATTGTTCTCTTAGATAGGACGTGACAAAACAGTGTAAGCCATGTCATCATAACATTTCTCCTTTTTTGTCCCTTAATTTTAATTAGACAATTGTTTTTCCTAGTTGAAACATTTCTATGTACTAAGCAACTGACAGAGAAGCAATATGGAATTATTAAAGCAGTAGAGAATTAAATATTTAAGAAAATCACAGTATAAGGGGCATTTTAGATTCCTATTCTGTCAGTCATCAAGATCCTATAGTAGCATAATAAAAACATCTTAATAGTTTACAGTCAAACAGATTAATCTAGTTAAGGAAGTTGCATATTCCTCATTTGACAATCTGAAAATATTACCATTTCTCTCTTTCTGATTTAGTATTTGATATGTGCATACAAAATGTTTATATTTCAAATGCTGCTTTCACAGTATATAAAATACTATATAGGAAAGGCCAAAAATATACCAGGAAGAAAATATTCTGCAGTGCTTTTGTCAGATGAGTAAAACAGCAAGGGAGGCTTAGCATCTAAGTAACTGATGAGACATCTTGATGACAGGCAATAAAACTGCAGCCTAACAAATCAAGTTTAGCTGCACTGGAAGCGTTGTGTTTTCAATGTCTGAAGTCTGCCTGATTCTGTGTTATGATATATCAAGACCAGCCATTCATATTTCTCTTACTCAAGTGGGGTATACATTCTGCCTATAGATTCGGGGGTAGCTTTGCATACTCTTTGTATATAAATGAGAAAGTTAATGAATTTTCAATAGCAGTTTCAGACAAAAACAGAGATTATGAAAAAACTAGGGAAGTCTCTCCAGCAGCTGAGAAGGCCTTGATTTCGTGGTGCACTAGTGGAGGAATTACTCCACAGGTTAATAAATGAAGTCCTGAGAAATGTTATTTTCTTTAGTGATAAGATTAAAGAGATTAGTTAAAACTCAGTATTTACATTGTGTTGTGGGAGGCAAGTTTTTCTCTAAAACATGCCCTGCCTCTGTAAAGCTCCATGTATGCCTGTTATTTTACAGAAATATAAATGATGAGTCACATTGCTGCATGAGTAGAGAGAGAATTCAAGACAGTTCTACCAACGGAGAGCTTGATCATAAGATGATCACATTTTTCAGTGCCTCAGATGAACAAGAGCAACCCTCCTTAGCAGACTCTTGCACTGCTTCTTAGTCACCAGCTTACATTGCACAAACCTCACATTTGTGTTTTTTTCTCTGAAAGCCAAATGTCTTACAAAACAACGCAATATCCCGTCTGACATACCTAATGATTCCTAGCATCAGCTGACCCCGGTAGGAATTCACAGCAGTGATAATGTAGTCTAACATTAGTGGATTGGTGCAAGATCTGCAGGCATTTTGCACTTGCAGTTAGTTAACTTATCTCACTCTGCCATCATCAGTACCTTTCAGATACTGCTTTTATATCTGGGTTAGCAGAAGTCAACTCAGCACCATTTGCAAACAAATCAGTGAGAGTTCCTGGTGTTTCCCAGAAGACATTTATGGCCCAGTGTGGACCATTCAGGTAATTTTTAACCTTGGGGAGATACACCTTGGCACATCAATACTAGCATGTATGCAAATGAAAGGGCGCAATTTGAAGGCAGTAGAGAACAAAATCTGCTTTCTTCTGTAAAACACATCTACTTTGTTTAGCTCTGTGATTCTTTCCTGAATTGCTGTTACTTAGTCTTTGAAAATTACGGGCCTCTACTGGTACAGTCACTTGCTAACCAACCCACTGTATCAAGGAAGTTGAAGTGCAAATGTTGCAGACAGCCCGATGTCAGGTGTCCACATCCCTGACTGTCAGGAAGTTTTTATTTCAATGTGAAGGCCTTTCAGGGAAAAAATGTACTTCTGTTTCAGCTGCAAAAAGAAAAGGAGCCAACAGGTGCAGAACTTTTCACGCCCTCCTCTGCTCTCATGCAAAAGAGTTTAAGCTTTGAATCGTGGACAATTAACACAACCACACAACCTTGACTGGGAATTTTCACTCTTGGATGAAAACTTCTCCTAAATTCTATCTCCCAACTAATTTTTAGGGCAGGAAAGATAGAAACTTCACTCTTTAGATTTTATTTGCATTTTTACTGTGTATATTAGGGCAAAAAAAATCTAGGATGAGTAGTTTAAAAGTCCCTTAATTTTCCATCAAAAAGTTTACTGCTTGGTGGTGGCGAAGTTAGGTGCTCTTCTGCCCTTATTTCTGAGTAAGAGAAGGTGAGTTGAGGAGAATCTTAGTTCTTCCGTGAGTTCAGTATTGAGGTTGAGCCCACATATATTATAACTGGACATCCTGAGTGCTAAGTCAATGTAAGTTGCTAATTGTCAGGAATTAAAAATACATTTTCTGTGAGTTAACTGAAAAAAATTCTCCACTGGTGAAAATTTAATCCTCACTGTTTGAATGCACTACACAGAGTAACTGTGTACAGTTACAGACTATGCGAGTTAAGGTTTGTTCCTCCCACTGATTTTCAGAGACGACAGGATGATTACTAATTAAAATTTAGTATACGAACAGGCAAATGTCTGCACAGATAAATATGTGCTCATCATCAGATGCAGTTTTTGCAAGATGGCATCCAAGACTAAGGAGATTTCCATCACAGGAATCTTCTTCACAGTACAAAAAGTTTCTTCATCTGAGCTTTCCTTGCCCTCTTTCTGGCTGCCTCTACCCACATGGAAAAATCGGACATCTCTTCCCCTGTCCATTTGTTTTTGAAATACATAGGAGAGAATTCAGAAGGCTGAAGGAGAGCTAAATTTAATTACCTTCATGTGTTTTAGTTGTGTTTCATTTCTGCACAGGATGCCTGCCTCATTTGGCAGAAGTGGTGTAGTTGTCTCCTAAGGAACATTTTCATCCTATGTGCAGTTCAGTTTGGGGCTCAGGGGAAAGGAGATGGGAAGAAAACTAGTTCATTACACAATCATTACACCTTGCAGTATTTTTCACTGAAGAACCCTTTTCAGCTGATAGTTTCAGACAGTATTAGATACTGCCATGTTTGAAAGATAAGATCCTTAAACGTTGATTATCTTTATGCTCTGTATTTATTTGATAAGGTTGGGGATTTTTTTCGATAAGAGTCCTTTGAATTCTAGTTTGGCAATAGAGGTTGCTATCACAAACCCTCTGCAAAGTGCAGAGTTAGGATGACTTACATCATGCTTTGTTGCATTGCTGATTAAAATAGCACTTACTTTTTTCTGAGAGTTTCCTGGTAGCACTGTCCTGGTAGCAAGCAAAACTCATGTATTGATATATGCAATCTAATCTCCTCCCTGTGGTAGCTTTTTTCTCTCACGCTGTCAGAACTTGTATCAGGAGCCCCAACTTGACATAATAAAACAACATGTCTAGCAGCTCTTCTAATTCATCAAAATCCATTTGCAAGGTTCTCTTTTGATTGCAATAGCAACCAAAACCACATAGCTGATTCAATAAGTGCTTTTCACCCTCGTCATGCACAGCTTTAGGGAAATGTTGGATCTACTTGGTTGTTTGGTCAGTAGCAACCATATTGCATACAGGAACAGGAGAGCATCTACATGCTGCTTACACTCAGGGAAGTTAAGAGAATACCACAGTTACAAAAGACAGTCTGATCCATCTTAAATTTATTGTCTCAGTTACCTTCAATACATATACATGCATGTGTTTGGTACTGGAGTAACAGAAATAACCTTCCTCTGGTTATTTACACCTGTAATATTATCTCATGTAAGACAGTGAAGTGAAGGCACATGGACAAAGGGTAGTCAGAGGCAGTTTTATCCTCTGGCATTCTGCAGTTCTCGTGGTAGGTAGCTCCTACCATGGTAGGTAGCAATGTAGGTAGTTCTTCATGCCATTTCTGTAAGAAAGCAGTGAACAGATTTAGTGAATAAATTAGATATAGTCTTTAACATTTCTGGCAGTGGGATTTTTGAGCTTTGAGAGAAAGCAAGGAAGAAGTAGAAAAGAAGCAGCTCCTGTTAGGATGTGACTCTCTGGAATTAGTCTAGGATGCAAACCAAAGTTTTATGTTATAAATGCAGCCATTCTTTCTGTACCTTGCAGTGAGCCACCTCTATGGATTTGGACTGATGGATGCTGAAGCAATGGTAGTAGAAGCAGAAAAGTGGACAACGGTCCCTCCACAGCATGTGTGTGTGGAGAACACAGATCGGCAAATCAAGTAATACCCGCTACCAAAACTCTTGCTGGCATAAATTTATGGAAAGAATTTGGGTATAATTTACCCCTCCCTTGCCTTTTGAAAGCTATACTGGGAATCTCTGTCACATTCACAGATGTCAGGTCATTTGCCTGTAAACATTGTTCCCTGTAGTGCTTAGGAAAAGGCCCCAGTTTAAAGAACACCTAGAAGGTGTAAAACAGGCCAGACTGGATAACGATAAATTTTGATAAAGATGATGCACCAAAGAACAGTGTTTGGTTGAGTGCACTTCAGTCACTCTTTAAGAAAAGTACAGACTTACTGGTCCAGGACCTAACAAGCAAATACGCCTTGCATACTCTCTCAAATAGTCTTAGGAGAGTCTCTAGCTCAGAGACTAAGCTGTTTTTCACTTGCTAGGATAGGGTGTCTATAGAACCAGGCTTAAGAGCAAAATTCTCTTTGTGCACTGTATGGATATAGAGACAGCATCAGTCATAAGGCACACCTTCAAAGCATTAAGATTATTGTTTGATAATTGTATTTGACAGGTTTGATCCGTAACTGGTATAGTCTTCAAGGATGCCATGCCAATTTAAACCACATGCCATTCAGTACAGTTAATATGTAATACTTGCTGTTACGTAAGCAAGGACTGTAACTATGCCAGGCATTTCCTGGGGTTTAGCAACCAGCTGTGATCCCATAACAATCCTAGCAATTCTCAGCTGGCCACTAATCCACAAAAATGCTCTGTCCCAAGGGCTTATTCCTATTTTACCTTATGTGCATGCTTAACAGAAATACAGACCATTAGCTGCAGCAAAATAATTACCCTGTGATGATATTTTTAGCTAGGAACTACATGTTAAAACTAATGGTTATAGGCTACTGACTTCTCAGTTGTCTCACACTGTCATTCACTACCAAACAAAAAAGATACGGTTGTCTATTTTACGCAAAAAGTAACAAATGCTGATTTTTTTGCTGTGTTTCTCTTACAGAACAATACGACCTGACAGCATTGTCCGTTCCATTTACAAAGCCACTGGCTGTTCAGATAATCCCAACCACCATGTGATCTACTTGGAGCATGTGGTTGTGCGCATCACTATTACTCACCCTCGGCGTGGAGACTTAGCAATTTACCTAACCTCTCCATCTGGAACTAGGTCACAGCTCTTGGCCAACAGGTATAGTATGACAACACAGCTTCACAGTACAGACAGCTTGCAGAGCCTGCATTGAGATGTCCATGTCAGCAGAGAATAGACAAGTCTATTCTGCCAGGGTTGCTGGCAGACATAGGCTCATTATTTTTTCTGAGAGAGATGGGCAGAGTGATGTACAAATGAACTCAAAAATTATGATCTCTTTGGAAGACTAGTCTGTAAAACTGTTGAAGGACATAATCTCCAAAATAAAGATTAGTCAATTTTGATAGTCTTGTGTGGTTCACAAGTTGTTAGATAGTGGGAAATGTGAAGAAAACAGGCTCAGTGTTCACAAGGAAGCTGAATGCAAGTGTTTCTATATACTATAGCCACTTATTTTTCATTTTTCTCCTTTCTATTTCCTTGCTAGTAATAAAAATCGGAATAGTGCTTCTTTACTGCTGTTTTCTTTAAGTTCCTGGTGTTACCAATTTCTGTATCCTTTTTTTCAAAGTAAATATACTCAACCCATGAAAAGCTTGTAATAGGACAACACTGACATTTTCTTGGAAGAAAACACTGACAGACTTTGCCAGGTAAATCTCACTAAATCCATGATCAACACCACCACCTCCTACCAGATATAGTTAAGGCATTAAGACACATCAGAAACCTTCTCAAACTTTACCCAGTTTCCAAATGTGCAAATAAGTTAAATTTGCACTAAGAAATGCTTCTTTACTTCTCCATGTAGCTAGAAATATTCTTCCCAATGACACCATAGTATGATAGGGAATCTTTTTTTCCTTAGCGGGTAGCAGATTTAGGTGACTTCCATTCTGTAAGACACAAAGCTTGGCTCCCATATAAAAGTTGATGTTACCTGATGTTATATGTCTCAGGAACTGCAAAAGCTCCCATATATCAGACCTGTGTTGTGAGAACTCTCTGCCATCATGCTTAAATCTTCCCAAAAGTTTATATCCCTAGTCGTACTCTCTAGGACTTTTAATGAACTGCGAATGGCCTTCTTTCAAGACTGCTTTTCATCGACGTTTCCCTAGCTAGAAATGCAGACTGTCTAGCTCTGGACACTTGTGTGTACTCCCGTACCTCAGTGGTAGAAGGACTTATCTTCCCTCTTGAAAAAAAAGGACTGGTTTTGGAGACAGTCAAATGGACTTGGTTCTGATTGAAGTGTGAATGTCCATTTTCATTAGAGATTATGTTATTTTAAAAGAAAAGGTGTATTGAAAATAGTCTTTAAGCTGTAGACATTAATTCATCAAATGGACAGAAAGTTGTCCTGGAATTTTGGGGTCCTCTAGAATATCTCCTGTGCTGTCAGAGCCTTGCTGATAAAAGCACATAGGCACACACATCTGGGTATCTCCCTGCTACACTGCTGCACTGAAGAAAGAATTTGTCCTCTGCTAACCAGTGCAGCAGCAAGCTTCTTTTGTTAGTTATGAAACAGGCTTTTGTTTTTCTGTGTGAAGAAATTCTTTTTTAAGTTTTCTTTTCGATTTTCATACAGCAGTCCTTCCTTGGTCCAAAGTGAAAAAAAATCAAAAGTCCTCCAACTAGGTATCCAAACAAAACAATCCTGTGTAAACCCAGTGGTCTTAACACAGCTAACTTTTGGCTCTAGACTTTCATGTGCTGCAGCTCACCCACAGCAAGCGGGATAAACATTCCAGTATTCACAGTTCACCTCTGGTGGTGACTGTTATGTGGAATAGGTACAAAATTTGATTCAGTCAGTCTCTCTGTAACCCCTGCACCATAGAAAGTAATTACTTTTCATACCTGTCATAAAAAAATGTACGTATTAAATAAGGGGAAGTTCAGCTGGTTTTTTATACTATAGTATCACAAGATTAACCAGAAAATAAAGAATGTAAAAAAAAATGTTTTGCCCCTTCCCAAAAACAAAATTATTCATGACAGAGCTTGTAGGGTTACAGCAGAAATTCCCTTCCCATGGGAACTTCAGAGGTATACTGACTAGTCATCACATTTTGCTGAAACAAACAACTCTGGGCTACTAATATTAGGGATAAATGTATATTGCAAATTCTAGGTCTGAAATACCTAGGGCCTTCCCTTTCTTAGCGTAAAGGGATGGATATGAATACAGTACTTTCCAAAATGGTATTTCAAGGCTTATTTTATTTGGTGTGGCTGTGAGAAGTCATGTGGCTTAAAGGTCTCAAAATTAGTAGTATGCTGAATGTTGTTGAGTGTATGTTTTAGCATCATTTTATAGAATAAAACTTGAAGTAGGAATGTTATTGTTCACTAATATGAAAAATTAGTTATGAGGTGCTTGATTCTTAAAGTATTAAAAATCAGAATAAATGCATTCTGATATAATTCCGGTATAAGTATGGTATATTGATATAAGTATGGTATATATGGTACATATATTCTGGTATAAGTATGCATGGAGAGAGACATTGGCAGCAAGCAGTCTGGTTTTTTTTCCATAGGCAGAGGTCCCAGAGGCCCTTGTGCATTGCTGCTACCTGACTTAGATGCTTTTCTCAGACACACGAGACTTTTTAATGCACACGTACATGATTAATAGCAGCAATACCAGCTGTTTTTACTGAACCCAGAGAAAACCTCATTGCTTTACCATTAATCATCTGGGTTTAATTTGAAACAGTTTGCTGGTAAAATGTCTTTTAAGTGCAAAAGGTATATTTTACATGTGCACTTCTTCTCCCCCAGTTCTGGATGAAAGGTCATTGTGTGTAGATTCTGGTGCATTGACAAGTAGGTCCCTCAAGGCAATATCTGGCCTTTTTTCTGCATATTTTCTCTCTAATGTTGGCATCCCCTAAAATGACATCAGTAAGAAAACTTGTTAGTCAGAGTCAATATGGATTCCTTTGCAGTCATTTGGTGGATTACATTGTCACTGGCTTGAGCTTTATGTGCATTCTTCAAAAACTACATTACAAGGAACATCTGCTTTGTTGTTTCGAAAGTACTAAACATGATTACATTGGATGTGCTGCAGCAGAGGAAAATAAAGGCTAGGAAAGTGCTGGCTGGTGTGAGGATGAGGCTACAGTTAAGACCAATGGGGAACAGTATCCCCTTTTTGAAAACAATTGGCCTTGGGATTTGGCAGCGTGGGTTTCTGAGTGTTTTTCGAGACATACCAAGGTCAGTTCTAACAAACATTCAGTACAGGGAGGCTATGGAGGGGAGGCTAAACACAAAGGGGATAGCAGAAGCAAACTTAGGGTTCGTTTGTCTCCCACTGAGGTCATGGCTTACTTGATTCTTGCCCTTTAAATTCAAAGCAGCTGTTGCCACTTGAACTGCATAACTGAAATATCTCAGCCACGTGGTGGCAGCTTTCCAGGCCACTAGCTTCCTATGCTTATATGGCCCTGACATTAATAATACTTCTGTTCAGTAAAAAAGGGAAGTATTTTCATGACTATCTTTTTCCTATCATGAAACCTTAGACAATCAGTAAATTTTAATAATACCCTACTCTTAGGCCAAAAACAAGGTATTCTTATCTAATCTTACTCACTAGGTTGCTTCGTAAAAAAGTCTTAGCAATCAGAATTAGAAAAAACCTTTCTTTATAGGTGCACATCTTTATTGCAATGCCCTAATATTAAACAAAAACATTATATTTTGTGTATCCAAATCTGATGAAAAGTATAGGTCCAACCTTCATGCTGAGTGTCCCTGTTATACAGTAACTGAAAAGATCTCTGAGGTGGTATTATTAAGTCCACAATGACCAAACAATAATTCTATACTTCTGCTGTATCTACAGGATGAATCAGTTCTTGAAAAACTATTTCTCCCAACTCATACTTGCTATGTTTTATTTCATTCACATTGACTATTTTTTTTTTTCTTTTTCGTTTTTCTTTCTTTTTGGTGTGTGAGTGGTGTTGATGAACAGATATCCCAGTACCAAGGAGCTGGCTGACCAGTGGGGTGTGTGGAGCTCCTCATCCTGACATATCGGAATATAATGATGGATCATTTAATGCGGATATGTGCAGTCTCTGGGGAAACATTTAAAGATGGTGGTTGCTGTACTACCCAATACTTCAGGCTGGCAGGCATTGTAGCATAGTGTTCACATTACTATTCTCCAAACCACTTTATCATGATAGTTTAGAGATCTCCATTGCCTCATAAAATTAACTGTCATAGCCAGATGTAAAATGGACATTAAAAAAAAAAAGAGAAAAAGGTGTGTATGCATATATTTAAATACATCTTCTTTAGATCCACATCTGGAAGTTTAAGTGATTTGTCATATGTAGGTGAGAAAGTTTCTGGAATGCCTAGTGCGTTCTCTGATTTTATTTTTTTTTTTCCAAATACTTCAGTGCAGGTGGGCAGTAGGGTCTGTCTGAAGCCTTTGTTAATTCAGTTTGAGCTGTGAGACAAGATTTTTTAAAAAATGTAGTGCTATTCATTGTAACCAGCAGCCTATAATTAGTTTCTCTGAATATAGTCAATCATGCAGTCACATCCACCCTCACTTGAGTGTTCTGTTACTGAGAAAGATCCCTTAAGTAACTGAATAACAGAACTGGCATTTTGTTGTGGTTGTGTTAACAAGTAAGTTTTTAAAATTCAAATGATGTTAATCACTTTGGTCTTTAAAAGCATGGTTTGTGCATGATTATAGGTTTTGCGGATAATCATGGTCATAAAAACCATCAGATTATTCTAATAATATTATTTAACTAGTTAATCTATAATAATCTGTAACAGTCAACAGTTCATCAGACTACATACTAATAATTTGCTAATCCATGATAATCTGTGTGATAAGTATGTCCTTGATATGAATTTTGACTTGGCATCTGCAGGGACTGGTACAATTTCGGAAGAGTTTGTAACGGAAAGTTAGGAATTCAGTTTTTGCTGGGAAGGCTTTCTACCTAAATGGTAACTCTTTCTCAAAGGCATTTTCAGTGCTTTCTCCCCTCACATAGCAAGAGAAGCTGTCAGCCTCTCTCTCTGAAATGTGAGAGGAGAGACATAACCCTAACAGACATGCACAGAGGTTTCGGGAAGGCAGGGGAGAAACAGAAGATAAAAGGGGCCTGAGGGGGCAGGAACTCACCTTTTGCCCCTGAAGGCCTGATGCTCCTCATTGTGAAAAAGTGGTTGCATCTGAAATGAACCTTCTTTTCAATCCTTCCACTGCCTTGGCATTCTTGGGAAGAATACCTGCATATGTTTACCTTACAGCATCAACCATACAAATAACAAAATTAACATCTGGACCGGTTCCACGCTTCTTAAAAGATCCTACTCCATATGTATTTCTTTATGGATAAGGAGAGTGCACCCAAACATCTGATCATTTAATTAATTCATTTAACACCACTCAAAATGCAATCCTTGTATTGCCTCAGAGGTTCTTTGATTGGAGAGTTCAGTGCATAAGCAAAGCAACTCAAAAATACTTGGACCGTTTCGTGTGTCCAACATGCACATACAGACAGCCTCAGAGTCAGTATATTTCTACTTTGGTTTTGATTGTTCTTTTGATCTGTCTGTAGCTTTTTGACTCATTTGCAGAAACACAGTTCATATATTCAAATATTCAGATTTAGACTTTACCTTATAAAATTTAAATCTTTCCCAAAGCATTATTCTTTTAAAAAGCTAGTCAGTTTTCTCTGAAATAATATTACCAGATTTGCACCATTTCCATGGATGGAAGCTTACAGTTCCAGTCATAGCAAATTTTAGGTAAAGATGTTTTTATAAACACAAGATAGTGGATTTTTGTCTCTTCCTCCCAAAATTACTTAGAAGAATGATGCATTATTAAAATGGAAATCTGACAAAAATTTAAAATTTCAAAACAAGATAAACATACTGCAACAAAAACTATTATGGAAAATATTAGGCTAATTAGAGTAAAAATAAACAGCAACTAGCATTTCAGTGTATGTAAATAAGAAGCCCAGAGGATACAAAATTTACAGTGAACTGCACAGTAGTTGTATAATACTATATAATTTACAGAACCACAGAATCACAGAATATGCTGAGTTGGAAGGGACTCACAACGATCATCGAGTCCCACTCCTGTCCCTGCACAGGACCATCCCCAAGAGTCACACCATGTGAGGCCTCACCAGTGCAGAATAGAGCAGGACAGTCACCTCCCGTGAGTGGCTGGTGATCTCATTCTGCAGCCTGTGTGTACATCTGAGGTTATCCCACCCCAGGTGCAGAATCTTCCGCTTCCCCATGTGGAACTTCATACAGTTGATGATTGCCCAGTCATCTAATTTGCAGGGCCTCCCTGCCTTAAAGGGAGTCAACAGCTTGTCCAAGATTTGTATCGTCTGCAAACTTACTTAGCATCCCTTCCAGTCCTGCGTCCAAGTAATTTACGAAGATGTTGAAGAGCACAGGGCCTAAGATGGAGCCCTGCAGAACCCCACTAGTGACAGGTCACCAGTCTGATGTTACCCCATTCATTATTACACTCTGTGCTCGACCTGTGAGCCAAGAGGGAATAGTGAATTGGGTAATCTAATTACCTCAGTGGCAAAGAGAAGTATTACTGCCTTGTTGCATTGACAGTGTGCTTAGAAAGTAATACGTTGGTTATCAGACAACAACAATATGACAACAGTGTGACAATTTGACTAACAGTTGGAAATAATCTCTATAATGACATCAAATGAACATACTCACATGCAAATTCTGGGTAATAATTTCTACTGTGTAATAATTTGTACCTTTTCAGTAAACAATAAGTGCCATGTGTTTGTGAGATTTTCCTGTATTCATAGAACTGATGTAACAGTGACATGAAACAGGCCCATTCTGCTGCCAGAATATATCTACATATACACACATAGGTGCACATACAGAGGCACAGAACTGTATCAGAATAAATTCTCACACAATTATCAGTGAAAATTAAGACTAATTCTAAATATATATTTTAATTTAATTTTCCAATAGATTAGACTACTATTATAAGCATTCATTTAAAATGGAAAAAGCACAAATGGTGAGTTGAATGTGAGTAACCAGTGTGCCCTGGCAACCAGGAGGGCCAGCCATGTCCTGAGGTGCATCAGGTCAGTCAAGGGAGGTGATTACCCCACTCAACACTGCACTGGTATGTTCCCACCCCGATATAAGAAAGGTACAGAGCTATAGAACAGTGTCCAAAGGAGGGCTACAAAAATGGGGAAGAGTCTAGAGGGAAGGCCATATGAGGAGCAGCTGAGATCACTTGGCTTGTTCATCCTGGAGAAGAGAATGAGGGTAGACCCATAGCAGCCTACATCTTTCTTACAAGGAAAAGAGGAGAGGCAGGCATCAATCTCCTCTCTTGTGACCGGGGACAGGACCCAAGGGAATAGCATGTGGTTGTGTCTGGGGAGTTAGGTTGCATATTAGGAAAAGGTTCTTCATCCAGAGGGTGGTTGGGTACTGGAACAGGCTCCCCAGGGAAGTGGTCATGGCACTAAGTCTGCCAGAGTTCAAGAATTTTTGGACAGTGCTCTCAGTCTCATTATGTGATTTTTGCGGCTGTCCTGTGTAGGGCCAGGAGTTGAATTTTGATGATCCTTGTAGATCCCTTCCAACTCCATGGTGCTATGTTTCTGTGTTTGAAATGAGAGCATGAAAATCAACTTTTGGCTGAGCCCTTCAAAGTGCATCAGGCATGCAGGTCCATATGGTTTCTTTGGCAGTAAGTGTGGACATGCAGTACCTGACCCATGCCTCTGACTGACCAAAACTCCCAGCAAGAACTACGGTATTTTATTCATGTTCTGTGTGGCAGTTTTCACCAGAAGCTACAGATGTTCCTCCAAAAGCATCCTGTTTTCCCAGTGCTTGTTGATCTTCGCTACCTTTTGAGAATAAAGCTTGAAATTAGCTTAGAAAATAACACTGAAGAATCACATAAGTGTAAATGTCATAATATTATTTAGTCTAATACTAGATTTTTCTCTATTTTTTGGAAAAGCATTTTAAATCAATTGGATTTTCTACTGTAGACATCTTGGTGATTGCCCAGTCCTCTAATGGAGGGAGGAATTTTCACACATTAAAATAGTGATAAATATAATACATATGTATGTATATACATGCATGTATAAATAGATACACATAAATATCTTTGTGTATATATATATACACACACAAATACATAAAAATACATATATGTGTGTATAGATACATATGTATTTTTAAAACCTGAGCCATGCGATTTTACTGAAGGCAACAGTCTTGATTAGAGTGCACTTCTCCAATAGTTTTGGGGTACCAAGTGACATACTGTGAACACTGAATAAAAGTGCAAAATCTCTTGTGTCAAATCTCTGGCCAGGGAGGGTCCTCATTTCCCTTCTCATACGGGATCAGCATCACATTGCAGTCTGAAATAGAACTTAGGCCTGGATTATGATATTTCTAGTATGGGGGTTCGAACCTCTTCACCCATGATTTAGATAATTAAATTATGGTATTGTTTTTTGTTAGATGAAAACTTCAGATGCCATTAGTCTCTCAGTTTTACCCACACTCAGTTCTGTCAAGTGTTTGAAGAGGGTGATACCTTGGTCATTTGAGGATTGAGGCCAGTGTCTCAGTTACATTTCATTTACTCTCAAGAAGTGGCATATATTGAATCGCTATTGTCTCAGTCACTTAATAGTTTTCATTGGTTTTAGTATTCCAATCTAAAGGCAAAAATAAATGTTACTGAAATTTTCCAATTTCCAAGTTGTTTGTATTTACAGTATGCTGTTAATACAATGGAATTCTGTATTTTATGCAGTTTTCCCAAGACCCTTGAATCTTATTAATTAGTATTAGCAATTATGATTTTTTGCAATGAATTCTCTTTTACATTACAAAAAATGATGGCATGTAAAGATTCTCTTCCACTCTTTCTACATTGTACTCTTGAATGTACTTGCAATACCTGTGAGAAAACCATCATGAATAGTGTAAAGGCACAGATGAATGAACTGGCTGATTAGGATATTATTCAAGTGATGCATCCTTGGAGGCATAGCTTCCCAGAAAAGAAGTTTCCCTTGAAATAATGTCTTGATTTGTTTTAGGCTATTTGATCATTCCATGGAAGGATTCAAAAACTGGGAGTTTATGACTACTCACTGCTGGAGTGAAAAAGCAGCAGGTGACTGGATCTTGGAAATCTGTGACACTCCATCTCAGCTGAGAAATTTCAAGACTCCAGGTATGACTGTAACCTTTATTTGGGCTCTGTGAATTCTGAAGAATGCTTGCTGTTTTCCGCCTTTCATTTACAGCTGAAACATCTTATCAGTTTTATTGTGAAGGCAGAGTTGGTAAGAGCATTATTCTTAATTTCAGTTATCAATGCAGTATTCATTTTTATGTCGCTGTTCTTTGCCATTTAAGACACATGGTTCAGTTTTATTCTGAACTTATTCCTGGCTTCCAGGAAAATTTCATGAGGATAGAGGGTAAAATGCCCTCTTTCTTGCAATTGCATGTGTTGACTCAAAGAACAGAAAGAGATGTTGGCCATTTAGAGCTACGTCATACTAGGCAGATTCCTGTGCCATCTGGCAGGTTACCAAGAGTCAGTACTTTAAAGAAAGCCAAATCTTTACTAGTCACAGTTTTCAAGGAAAAAGATACAAAACTGCACAAAACCTCATGTGCCACAATTGAATGAAATTATGGTGTCTCCATTTGTGTTCTTGAATGTTGAATATAGATTTATCAGACAGATCTTCAACACGAGTTAGAGCTGCCCAGAGTTACTCTGCTGTAGGAGTTTTGCCTGTGAGTTTCATGACTGATATAGGGCCCGTGTTTACTTGGCCTGTACGGACTGTATAGGGCCCAGGGATTTATTTTCTTGTTCTTTTTTTTTTGCTTTATATTAATTAGCCTACCCATAAGAAAAAGTGGCATTTGTAATTTTTTTACATAACTAAAAAATCTCACTTTACAAGAGAAAGAAATTCACAGCCTTACCACTGGTAAGTTGCATGGTGCTCCTGTGTGTATGGATAGAGTGCTCAGACCTGGCATTTATCCATTCATGGATGTGGTCCTAGAAGAATTTTTGGGGCTGCAGGCATTTTTTCTTCTTTTAATTCCCACTGCATGGTTCAGTTTCATTCACATATTTCAGTATCAGCTCTTTGAAAGATACAAAGACTGAGAAAAGTGCTTTAAAAGAGGCTCAGGGGAGTACATGCTTACTGTTTGTAAGTACGTTTGCTGTATAAGAAATTATGAGAGGTAAGCATATACTTTTGGATTTACTGAAAATTCAAACTTTAAAAACTGTTTTAAAATAGGTACCTTATACACAGGCAAAAATGCCACTTTTTATGTATGAACAGTGAATATAGTCCCTCCTTTGGAATCCCACATCAAAGTGGAAACCCTTTAATAAAAATATTCAAAGGTGAAATGTCATTTAAGCAAATAATCTAGATTAAAACAGTTTATAGAGATGAATACTACTGATTTATTGGAAATCATTTATCACTAAGTCTAAGGTAACACTGGATGGCATGTCAGAATGTCATAACATTGAAAGTGGCAAATCTAGTTGATTACTGCTTCCTGATAAATAAAAACTAATTGTAAGAATTGTGCTATGAGATATATTTAGGATTACAATGATATTGCCAATAAACTTAGTTTATAATTGTTGTAGTTTAACCCCAGCTGACAAGTACCAGGCAGCTGCTTGCTTACCACCCCCCCCTCCAGTGGGATGGGGAGGAGAAGCAGAAGAAGGTAAAACCCATGGATTGAAATAAGAACAGTTTAATAATCGAAATAAAGTAAAATACAATCAGTGATGATAATAATAATAATATAATAATAGTAGTATAGTAATAAAAATGGAGATAAAAAAAGAGAGAAGGTAATAAAACACAAGAAAAACACATGATGCATAATACAGTTGTTTGCCACCTGCTGACAGATGCCAGACTCTGACTGCCATCATCAGCTCCCAGCTATCTACCCCCAGTTAACATACTAGACATGACATTCTATGTTATGGAATATCCCTTTGGCTATTCTTTTTTATCTGTTGTGGCCATGCTTCCTCCCAGCTTCTTGTGCATCTGGTTGCTGGCAGATCATAGGAAACTGTAAAGTCCTTGACTTTAAGTAAGCATTAGTTAGCAACAACTAAAACATCAGTGCATTATCAGTGCTATTCTCATTCTAAATCCAGAGCACAGCACTGTACCAACTTCTAGGAAATAAATTAACTCTATCCCAGCTGAAACCAGAACAATAATTCAGTGAAATAAAGGAGACATTCCTTCTGAGGCAGCTAAATAAACTCACAAAGTAGTAAGTTTTCTGATTTCCTAAAAATAGATTCTGAATTCTAAGATGTAAATGTTAACTTGAAGTATTTGAAGGTATAAAAATATATCTCTGTGAACTCATTAATAGAGGATATTAAAGTACGATTGTTCTTAACTTGGTAGGTTATTGGAAGTCATTAAAATTATTCAAATGAGCATTGTTAAGTATTTCTGTTGTTTCTACTACATGAAAAAGCATACATTAAGAAATGTTGATTAAAATGTGAACTGAAGTACTTAAAGGCTTTGAGTTTAAAATCAGAAGGTCTAGCATGATAGGCCATGTACATGTAGTTGACTATTCTACAAGAATATTGTTTCAATTCTACTTTGGCTGAGAAAGGCCCATTAATGTTTCTGTCACCAGATATAGGGATTGAGTACTTTGTCCTCCTCTTGATTGAAATTTGGCTTGTTAAATTAATCAGATTGTAATGAAGCCTTTGTGTAGTTCACCTGTTCAAGGTAAATGTGCCTTCCTAGGAGGTCAGGGTGTCCAGTCACTCCTGCAGCTTACAGACTCAGTGAGACTATTTCCATCATAACTTAGAGCAAACCAGGGCGCAGGAGGAATTCTAATGTATGATCACAGAGTTATCCAGTCTCCTTCCTGTTCTTGTTAGTACATAGGCCAAACTCATTTGACTTTATATGTTTTACTTTGGACAAAAATTAATTTACTCATTTGAAAATTATGACAAAATGGAAATGCAGATTTTATGCTACATAGATGATTTTCTGTCTAAAAAATCTTAGCACACAGATCAGTCTCACTCAAGTGCTGGTGTTAAAAGTGAGAGAGAATTTTAGTTCTTTATTCCTACTCTACTTTAGCTCTTGTCATGTTCTGATAGCCAATCTCAACTTTTTAGGAAGGTTTTTCTGTGTTGCCACTAAACCATCTTCTCTTATTGCCTGACTCAGTTGTCTGCATAACCTGATTTTAGTTTTTTTTAGGATAGTAAACCAACAGTCATAAGCAAAAAATTTTGAAAAGTTTTTACATAATATTAGGCTAATAAGTCCCTAATGAAGACCAAGATGATGTATGATTTTCAAAATTCCTGAGCACCAAACAGCTTTTGGTCTGTGGTAACTATTTGCAATATGACCAGTGTTATTTAAATGTTATCTGTATAGTCATTATCTGGTTAACTTTTAGCACAGCCTTTTGAAAATCTTGATTATCACCCCCTGGAGCTCTGGAAGGAAACACCAGCATTAGGTGTATTTCCAATTTCATTTTATCACCACTGATCACTTCGCACAATAGCTTTACAGTGGTGAAAGGTTCTTAGCCAAGTGATGTTAATTGCACCACTAAAGGAGAAACAAAGTTTCCAGAAAACTAAAAAGGGGTACTCATTAAATGTGTTTGGAAAAGCAGCGGTAGACTATAAGCAGAACTGCTCAGGGATTCACGAGGAGATGTGGTGTTTTGAGTTTTTTTAAGTTTGTAGTGCTTTAGAATTTGATAGAAGGGAGCCATGCAGCAAAAACTTAAGTAGTTTAATTTTAATCAGATTACTAAAAAGAGACAAAACCCAATGTTTTTCAACTCTTATCTTGCACTTTTTATTCCTGACACATCCAGGAACATCTCAGGTGTGAAGGACAAGTTAGGGTAGCTCTTCAACTTTATGAGTACCAGACAGCAGTAGTTCATCCAACAGGCATGAAGAAAAACCACAAAGCAATGCATTTCAGCTCTTCCCTTGTTCTCTCTTTCCTAGCACACACCCCCTTCACTAAAAAAGAGGTAGCATGGAGCTATTTTGCAGATTTTCAGTCTGGACTATTCTCCAGATGTATTTTGCAGCCTTTTTTACATCACCAGGACAGTCTCAAAGTGGCCAGCTACGTTTCCAACTTTACACTTCAGAGTCTGTTCCCACACACTCCAGGTTTACATATGTAGTTGTATAGATCTTACCAGTTTATTGGTTTCAATACTTTATATATATTCTTCTCAATACTGCAGTGGCTAATCTCATGGAACTTATTTCTTTTGCTCTGTAAGAACTAAAGCCTCAACATACAACCCTTGAAGAAAAGGTCCAGTAAGGCCACGGGATTTGCAGAAAGTAGAGCTGCCCAACTAGGGTGAATGGAGTAAGCTGATCTAAAGGAATCCTGCTGGAGAGCTTACTCCCTGTTTTCTTTTAACCACAATGTGAAATGCTGCTTATGAGACTATTTAGGTTTTTACATGCATTTGGATACAGTGTGGTTGTGCATTTGCATCCTGATTCACTATATACTCTCTAGTAATACATCCCCCATCTTTCTAGAGCAGTGTTTGCTTTCTGATGGAAGCTGTTTAGTAACTCTTCTGTTCAAAAAAATTTGGAAGTGCCTGTCATATATTAGTGGTGGATAAACTCAGCTGTTGGGCATTTTGGGATTATTCTCACACTGAACAGAACATGAAGTAAACAAAAGGAGCTTATGATGCCTTTCCAGTTTATCACACTTGATATCTCCATCATACTTCTTTCTTGTTTGTGTTCTGTGCACGTGTTTGTTTAGCAATTGAAAGGTCTTATAATTAAGAGTTGCCATTTTCATGTAATCAAACTGAGAACAAAGAGTCAATGTGTCATATCCCTGCACTGGCAAAGTAATGCCACACCTGTTACTTGTAAAGAAACACAGAGTGCAGTTCATAAAACTAGTGCATGTGATTTCTGCATTTAATTCTGTAGAGTTTATGGAGGTGGACATGTGTTTACTGTGAAACATTGTGATATGCCCTTTCTCCTCTACATCCAATATGGGACCTTTGTTACACATACTAAATACAAGCAGGTTAAAGTATTATTCTAACCAAACTAAATGATGGAATCAGCCAAAAATGGGGAAAGAGAGGTTTTGGTTTAAATGTGCATACTTCGTTTATTCATTTTAAAAGTATGTGTGTCTGTCGATCTACTTAGGTTTTTAAATCATTTCATTGTGCAAATTAAATCAACCTTGAGGCAAATTCATTTCTTTGCTAGCAAGTCACATGATTTTCTCCCGTCTTTATTTACTGAATAAAGGCAGCTAATCTCCTGAGAGACCCTGCGTAATTCCCCTTACTGCCTTTTTGCATTACATGTACATTCAAAGCGACAATCCTTCCTGCAGTAATATTAGTACAAGACCTTCTATATGTGTAAAGTCCAGACACAATACACTTAGGAGCATCTGTAGTTATTTTTAGTGGGTTCTTGCAAATATTTTGACCAACGTTCTGGTATAAAATATACCCTTGGGAAGTTAGGTGAGCTTTGGCTTATAATCAAGACAAGGATGAAAAGATCTGAAAAATGCAGCAAAACACACATTTTTTGATTACACTCAATATGTTATGGTTTATGTACTGTAGATGTGGGTTAAAAGACAAAAAGGACAGAGATTGGACATGGGGGAGCTGTATTATTGAAAGGGCTGTAGAGATGACTGCATACCTGGTTAAAAATGAGCTCCCTGTGTGACTTCTTTTCTGAAAAGAAAAGTGCTATTAAGGACCCAGCTGGATCACTCTAAAGGACTTCAAGATGGAACTTGATTCCCACATGTCTATGTATGAAGAAAATGCATGATTTGAGTCTTTTTAATCTAATGGGGCTTTAAGACCTAATGTATGTGGATAGGAAACAACAAATTGAAAATAAGGTGCATGCGTTTTTACAAACAAGGTAATTAGCCAGTAGTTTGGCCAGAGGTGTGGTAGTCTCATCACAGAGGTTAATTTGTTTAATTAAATGTCTCTTTAAAGAAAGTAATATTTTGATTCAGCTGTGAAAAGCTGGAAGCTACTGTGTGACACAGCTGCTGTGTGATGTAGTCTCTTATGTGTAGTTTCTTCTCAATAACTGAATGTAGAGCAGAGAAGATTTTATATGACATTTAGAAATTTTTGTCCCAGAAAGATTAAATTGAGTTGGCAAAAGACATGGAAATAACAGTGATTCCCCTCTTTAGCCCTAGTATAAACTATTTAAAACAATTGGTCTATGATCTGTCAGGTAGTGGGCTTACTTATTGTTGCTGATTTCTTTCTGTTCTGATGGGAATTTGACATTCACAACTAGCTATTTCAACACAGATAAATATGAACAAGAATTATACAAATTATACAAAACTTGTATTCCACTTTTCAAGCTGGAATGTGGGGTTTATGCATCATTACTTTAGGCATTATTTCAGGCCTGAGTCCTTTTGCTGTTTCTCCAGATTAATTCACCCGGTAATATAGATAGAAAGGTGGGGACAGGAAGTCCGCCCTTTGTGTTCTGACTGCCTCAATTGATACACCATTACACTTGATACACCTTTACCTTTTTATTCTTCCCCAAAAGAAAACTTATCAAAAAGCCAGATAATGCTTTGGGCAACCAAACAATTTTCTTTTCCTTCACTCATGTATTAAGAGGATAAAATGTTAGTGATGATCACAGACTATACAGTGATATATCTGCCAAATAACTGGGACAAATAAATAAGAAATTATGCTGGTTTGAGGGGACATTGATAATCTTCCCTGGAGATTTTAAAAAAAGCTATTTCCTGTTCATCAAGTTGTATCCTATAAGTCAGTGAAAAATACTCTTATGTAACCCCTTTCTTAAGTCACGAGTCTGAATACAGCTACTTAGCTAAAAGATCTCAAACATTAAATAATTACTGCACAATTAATAATGCTCTGAGATTGAAACTGATATCCAGAGCAAAACCACCTTGTTGAGTTCAATATACGTATTCCAAATAACTGTATGCCTAAAGGTTTTGTTATTTATTGCTTATATTGGGTTCAACCCAGGGTGCAGATCTACAAGACATTGGCATGAAATGAAAATATAGTGTAAAGATCTGATTGAAGAAAATATTCTTTCTCAGTTTATAGTGAAACGCTGAAGACATTTATTTGAAAAGCAGTGTCATCTGTACCTACTCACAACATCGTGCTTGAAAGTGATATGATTTTGTAAGACACAGTTCTGAAACTAGTTTTTAAAATGCTTAACTTCCAGGCAAATTGAAAGAGTGGTCCTTAGTACTGTATGGAACATCCATCCAGCCTTACTCACCAAGAAATGATTTTCCGAAAGTGGAAAGGGTGCGCTCTAGTCCAGCTGAAGACCCTACAGAAGATTATGCAACAGACGACTATTCGGGTATGTACGTTCATTGACTCTGACTGAGCATTTTCTGAACACTTAATAGCTGAAGGATGACCTGAGAGCCTGCATATGTAAAATGTTCAGTGAATTGGATACTTCATTGAAAATGAGAAGTATTTCTTTCACAGCCTAAAGATAGGTATTTTCATTTCATCCTTATGAGTAAGCATAGAGTTACATATTATTAAGCTACAATCAACATACTTTGAAGAATGCAGTGTTTTGCATATAAGTGTACAAAGCTATATGCACATATATATGCAAATATATGTATATATGTGTGTGTATATGTATATATATATATATGAAGAGCATTAACTTCTACATCTGTATTTTTTCTCACTCATCCCTATAGAGGTGTTTCAACCTTGTCATTAGACTTCAGTAGCATTAGATTTTCAGCACTGCAGAATAAGGCAAGTTTGCAGTTTCCCACATGTAATCCACCATTAGGAGCACCACTGACATTCTCCTTCCAGAACATGTCATTTCCACAGTCTCTGTTTTAAATGGAGAGCTGCGGTAGCCCTTGTTTTAATAGGTGATGAAACACTACTATCTCTGCTTTAAAGATCACTACCTTCTTAAGTTTTTATATGAACCAAACTCACTTCAAGTTTAGCTGCTAGATGAAATTTGAAGGTGGCTGGCAAATTCATTTCATTCAAGAGAAAGCAGTGATCCTGAAAGTTATAACTTCACCCACAGGCATTGTTCTTCTGCATAAAGGCAGGAGTTGATGGTTCTCTCCTCCCATAACAGGAAGGATCTATTTGAAAACTGTAAGCACAGAATCATAGAATATCCCAAGTTGGAACGACTCCATAAGGATCATCAAGTCCAACATGAGTGTGGGTGAGATGGAAGCCTTGCTAATCAGCAAGTACTGTCTGAGGCTTTTGCAGAGTTTAGCAAACAGAGCATTGGGACCCTTGGTGTCTGGTTCATTGGGTCTTGGACCAGTTGTTACCTAGTTGGTAACCTGAGTAGCCACTGAACATTATGTGCATAATTTATGCTGACCTACTTTTTATAAGTGATTTTGCTAACCATTCCTAATTATGATTTACAGAAGCCTTTGCATATTTCAAATAAAATGCAGCATTATTTGTTACCCCTTGCGAAAGCATCAGTTTGGATCCAGAAGTAGTTTCTCTTTGATAAATTCTATAGAGGATGCCCCACCTGCTAAAAATTATAAATCACTGTGAATAAATAGTAAGACTCAGATTGTGTGGTCTTTTGGTACTAAAAAAGACTTTCTTTTTCTTTCTTTTTTCTTCCTCTTTTTTTTTTTTTTCCTTTATTTGTGTCTGAGTGTCCAGTCACCCGGCCAGCACCACAGGTCCCTGTGCCCTCTATTTTGCAGAGGGTCAGCAGTTCACAGCTCTTGGCCTGGGCCCCATGCCACCCCCAAGTTCAATCTGCAGCTTGCACTGCAGTTTACAAACCAAGCTACCTGTACTGAATGTATTCCTCAACACAGGGAAACAGAGTAATTGAATTTCTGCAATAAAATACCATGTTTTAAAGTTTGAGAAGTACTAAATGAGTTTTAATCCCTTCCTCCCTCTTTATTCTGGTTTTATTACAGGTCCCTGCAATGCAGAGTGTAGTAAAGTAGGGTGTGATGGGCCAGGACCAGATCATTGTACTGACTGTCTTCACTATTACTACAAATCTAAGAACAACACAAGGTAACACAAAGAGAAAAAACCCTTTACTTCATTGATTTCTTAGTCTATATTCTAACTTACATTCCTCTTCTCTGCCACAGTCATTTTCCAATGAATTTGAAACATTTTCGTAGCTAAAGAAACCCTAGCTAATCAGAATTCAAAGTACAGCTTTCAAACACCCTTCACCTTTTTTTTTTCCATGAGACTCTCTCTATATATTTACATATTTATATATTTATATATTTATATATAACTCTGATAGCTACTACAGCTTCTGTGATGAAGTGAAAAAGACAGGAAGAAATATAGGTGGTCAAATAAGATACTGTATGACTGCCTGACAAGGCATTTGCTAGTGAGATAGCATATGCTGTAGGGAGATAAATGCGGGAAGAGGCAGCTTGACACAATGCTTTTGAAGGGTTACAGCTACTAAACATGTGATCATTAGAAAAGTAGCAGTGCTGAGAAATACTTGTGCTTTGCAATCATGGTCCAGGAATGTGGTGGCAGGTTATTTCATTAACGACTCTGCCTTCTCTTCCCTGCTGTCTGCAGGATCTGTGTTTCGACCTGCCCACCTGGTCACTACAATGCAGACAAGAAACGATGTAAAAAATGCTCACCCAATTGTGAAACCTGTGTTGGAGGCCATAATGACCAGTGCATGACCTGTAAATCTGGCTACTACCTGAACGAAGTAACCAATAGCTGTATTACCAACTGTCCTGATGGGTTTTACCTGGATAAGAGTTAGTATTTCTTGTTGTTTTTGTATTGTGGGCTACAGAACTTGATCTGGGGAGAGATTGCTGGAATGCTTATGAGCAGGAAAAGTATATGTTGATCTATCTATCTCTTTCTCTGTTCTTCTTATTACATTGCTGCCAAGTGTGATCAAGAATCTCCTGAAAAATGTTCCATGCTTAATGGCAGGATATCTTTTCATCTGGGAGTGGCTGGCAGTAACAATAGCAGAATTGAGGCAGTTCAAGAGTAAATCAGCTGAAGGACAGAACAGATTATCATTATTCTGGAAGTGGACAGGCAGCACACACATTCTGACAATGAGTCATTCCCCATTCACTCAAATTCAAATGATATGGCACCAGAAGTGAGAGCTCAGGGGTCAACCATGTCCACTGAACTGGAGCTGTAAGAAAAATAGGCTCTTCAGATGTAAAACTTTATTGCAAATAATGTTTCTGACATATTTGAACGCCTCCGGTGATGTGACAGCTCAAGAGCAGTAATCTTCTGCCATGATTGATACCTACCTTCAACTTCCTCCTGTGACTGCCAGGAGACTGACTGTGTTTAATTTCCAGCTTTGGCTAGCAAAAATACTTACACAACATTTAAACATGTGCTTAAAACTGCAGTTGACTTCGGTTATCTTAAGGCACTCCTTAGAAGATAAATATGTTCTCAGGAGCTTTGTTCATCTACGTGCCTAGCCTTTTGATTTCTTGTCACGAAGCTGTGCGTTTATTTTTGGGAATTAGTAAAAACAGATCCTACCTTAAATTTTCCATTTTTAGTATGTGAGAACTACAATAAAGGTAATTCCTTTCCACACAATTAAAATTAATAGATGAACATTTAGGATTAAGTGGGAAAATCAGGTTTTTCTTAGAAAGGTACATGTCACTGAATCTCAAAAGACAGCAGGGCTGAAGAGATAGAGACATTTGTTAAAGAAGGGAGCTCTTGACATAAAAAAGTAGGTGTTAAGTAATTCATATATTTACTTTGTTAAGATGAGATCTGTTTATGCAGGTGTGTATTTTAGCACCAAATCAGGAAGAGAGGACAGACTGCTTGCAGGACAACCTCTGGAACACATGGCATGTCATTACTGCATATCACTGTTATATGAGAAGATTATTTAAGTCCATATTATAAATTGTGAATGTCAATTTAAAATGTTTAGGAAACTTTATAATGACCTTAAAACGTATTTTTCTCAGGGTGCAGCTATAAGTTCAGATGTATAGAAATATGGTAAACCATTCAATCTTTGATGAAAAAAGGTAATGATAAGCAGACTTGAGCTGTTTTAGTCTAGCTGTTTTAGTCTAGCTGTTTTAGTCTAGCTGTTTTAGTCTAATTTGAAGTCAAATTAGAAAACAGTAAGTCATGCAATAATATATTCATACAGTTTTATCAAATAAAACTGATCAAGGTTTTCTGGACTTTTTTTCTTTTCTAGATAAGATTTTTTGTCGAAAATGTAGTGAAAACTGTAAGACCTGTGTTGAATTCCAGATCTGCACAGAATGCAGACATGGCCTAAGGTAAGTAAATTATGGATGTCACTAAACATGTTACCAGAAGGGGTATACAAGGCTGTGGATACACAGTGAAGAACATCTGATAGCTATTTAACCTTGAGTGGCCTTTATGTCAACTGTTACAATGCTGTTTAGTCTGTAATATAATATTTTCAAGTGTGCCCATTTGGCTAACAATAGATTTTTAGAACGCCTTTCGTTTCAAGTAACACAAAAGTCACAGTCATGTGGAAAGCTGCCTTCTTCACTTTTTTGACCTACAGTATGTCAGTCAAGGCTTATTTTAGAGGTAGAGCTGATGAATTATACTAATTTTTCTAATTCATTCATTTGGTAGTCAGAAATTATTTTCTTATCTTTATTGTATTTCTTCTTATATCCAGTCATTCACTTGTCTTAAGTACCTTGGGCTCAATTCTATACTGTATACTGTTAATTTATTTTAAACAGCAGTAGAGATTTTTTTTCTTCATAGGGGAACCTAATCATTCTTGAAAATGACAGGTAAAACCTACAAAACAGCAGGACATATTTCAGGCTTCTTTATGAATGAATGACCTTTTGATCTAAGCAGCAAAAGTCAAAAATCTTGCAACGTTCATGATGGAATGTATTTTGGCTTAGTGCCACAAAAAAAATATGAAGTCAGTATTCAGTATGTATAAGGATTCTTCTTTCAGAATATGAACTTTGTGTTAATGTTTTAACACTGAGGTTTTAGCCCCCAGTAAAGTGGATTTTCATGTTTTAGTAAAAGCTGAATATTTGCATCTAGAATATCAGTAGCTAGATTCCTTTATTGAAATTGAAGTATGAAAAAAGATCAAAAGAACCCAACCTTCATGGTTTTTTGAGTAATTTTAGCAAACTGAGAGTAAATTTTGGTAACATTTTTAAAAAACACCATCTGTATAGGTGATAAATGGAGCCTTGCAGGACATAAATTTCATACTACATAGTTCTTCAAATCTTTCACCATTTTCTTGGCAGAGTAATCAATGGGCAGAGCCTTCTTTGAGTGGGTCTTGAGAGGCCTGCGTTCCACTGTTGCTTATTTAGTGGCACACTAAATAAACGTGGGCAAATAATTAGTTTTCCCATCTGTAAAAACATGATAATGCTATGTGCCTTATAAAGCTCTTTGAGGTGTGTGACTGAGGAAAAATAACAGGAAAGCAAGAGTTGTTACTTCTGTTGAACTGGTAGTTTACTTTCTAAACTGGGACTGTATAGACTCTTGAAAATTTCCAGTGGTGCTGAGCATACCTGACATTTGCTGGATCCAGTCTGTGAAACATTAGCACTCAGGGTGGTAAACTCCAGAGCTGAAGAGCATTTTTAGAGAAAGTGTTAAATTTGAGGAACGTTCCACAAAAGATGGTAAACATGGCAGAGAAGTCTTAGTTCAAAAAATGAATAAATTAAAAAAAATAAATTAAAAAAAACAAACACAAAACCAAACTTCTATAGGCACCTTATAACACAAAAGCGATAAACATCTACTTAGAAGAATGCATGAAAATGTGACTCTCTGTGCTATTTTTTTCCTTCTGTTACTTTTGTGCTCTCTAAATAGTGCATGCAGGCAGAATGCCTCCAACTGTAATCTAGACAAATCTCACAAGACACACAGAACTTGCTTTCAGTTAGGAGGTTTCAAGGGAAACTGATGTTGCAGAAATAGGTTGTGATTTCTTTCACTGTGAATGTGTTCTTAACCTGTGCTGTAGCATAGTATCAGGAGATGTTGATGGTCATTCAGAGAAGCATTAGCATTAACAAGTCCCTCAGCTTTTTTTTTTAATACAGTGTGCCAAATTCCTCATGGATAATTACATTTTACATGCCTAAATCTTTAGTGGTCTTTGTCATTGTTCATTTTTTGTCTGTCCCCTGTTACTTCGTAGTATTTACAAAGAGTTTGTAAACAACTTCTGTATTTCCCCATGGGCACAACTGCTTTTCATTCCCACTTGAAGTGATTGATGTCTCTGAATTTATAAAATATGTCCAATGAAGGAAGGTGTTGAATCGGACTATGTGGGTGGTTCTTGGATTAAAAGAAAACTACTGGATTGTGCATGATCTTGTTGTCGTCCGTTGCTGTTATCTGCCCAAACACTGTGCATTTTTTCCTTTATACAATAGCTTGCATGGCACTAAATGTGCTATCCGCTGTGAAGAAGGAAAATACCATAATGGCAAAGAATGTGAAACATGCCACCGGTCCTGTGCAACATGTGCAGGTACCCTATCATCTGTATAATTTTCATTCCTGTATGATTTTAGCTCTGATTCTATTCCACTGTATCACTGTTATAGTATAACATGATAGTATGTATGTGAAAACTTCATTCTTTTGGTAGCTTTTTAATATATTTTAATACACCAAGCTTGTTTCAGCTAGCATGGAAATCAAGGTTTTTAATTTAATGAGTTTATATATTCCTTTTTTGTTTGGTTGGTTTGGGTTCTTTGAATTTTTTTTTTTTTTTTTTAATTCTGATAAGAGCTTATTTTGATTGCCAGTAATTTGCAAGTGCCCTCTATTTGCTAGATTTTGTATGGAGCTTTAGAAATATGAAGAGTCATTTATTTCAGGAAGAGATACACTGAGATTATGTAATATTGTTTATTCTAACAATACATACATTCTAACAATTTCTCTGTGGTCTAAGGTGCTGGAGTGGATGCCTGCATAAACTGCACACAGGGTTATTTTATGGAAGATGGAAGATGTGTGCAGTCCTGTAGTAGTGGTTATTACCTTGATCACTCTGCTGAAAGTGGATACAAAAGCTGCAAAAGGTATGATCAGTGGCTAACGTGTCTGAAGTTTGGCAGCGTATTAGCTATTACTCTGTTGAAAAAGTTAACATTTATGAGAAGATAAAATACTGTTGACTTCAAAGGTAGAAAAAATATATTACATGCTAAGCAGGTGATGGAAAAGCTATTATTATTGTTGTTACTATTATTTTTGTTGTTATTATTGGTATTTATTTTAATCTGATTTATATTCATACAGCTCTTCTGAAAGCATTTTTTCTTGTAAAATGTGACTTTACTTTTCTTGTAAAGTTTTCTTTAAAGTGTGACCTTCACTTAAAACAGTGTCCAGTCAAAAAGTATAAAATTTACTAATCTGATAGAGGATCAGCATTTCTTAATAGCAAACAAGAATAGTCCAACTAGGGTTTTTTTAATTGCAAGTTAATTACTATTTATAAAGACCATTTTAGTTCTTACACTGCATATTCACAAACATAGCACAAGTATATTTCTAAAGTACTGCCTGGGGTAGCTTATCTGACTCAGTGTACAAAAGGCTGGAGAAATATTGGACAAAGTTGTGCTTTGTAAGGAAGGGGCTGTTTTTTTATTCCATTCATTGTTAAATAAATACCATTTGTTGCCCTTTGGAGTCACTGACTCACTTTGAATTCAGGTGGGAAGGGAGTCACCATGTGTTTAAGTATATTCCACACAAAAAAAAAATAAAATCAAAGTGATGGAAGGATTGGGCAGCAAGTAAGTCATTTCTATCCTGTAGCTTTAGCTTATGCCTTTTTGGCGCATGTATGCACAATCAGTTTAATACGTTTGTTGATTATTTCTGCATAGTTCCAAAATACGAGAATAATGCAGCTATTTAGTAAAAAAGTTTGAATAGAAAGTTGATGGAAAGGAGCAGGACTGGGTTGCAGGGGTAGCTAATTTTTTGTCGTCATAATTATTAGTAGTAGCAATATTGTAGCATCTGATAGCTCTAGAAACAGCAAACAATCCTTTTCAATACAGAAGAGTTATTTAGAAGCTCTTGTATTTGGTGAGGCCTGAAGACCAACTGCTGACATTGTCTTTCAGATGCGATGCCAGCTGTTTGGATTGTAGTGGTCAAGGAGATAGAAACTGTACAAGCTGTCCAAGTGGCTATAACCTAGACACTGGTGCCTGCGTGATGGGAACAGTATGCAAGGATGGTAAGTGCTGTTCTCTGCAAAGACCCATTTTACCACTGCCAGCTTCTTCTTTTACAAGTATTGGATCGGTTTGGTCTGCTTCTTTTCTTCTTTTAGTGTTGGTTTAAAGTCTAAGCTACATTTTTTAAGTTTTTCAGGTGTATGAAAAGGAGAACACTACATTTGCATGTAGATTAGTCACATCCACTTTAGCTGAATTTTCCGAATATCATTTTTTACCCCTGCCAACAACCTATTTTTCCTTCTTTACCATTTTTTCAAAGCCAGTGCTTTCAACAGATTTTTATATGAAGACCCTAGAGTATTATTAATAGAATTACATTTATCTATTTCACCACTTAGCTGTGAAAATGCTGGTAAGTAAAAACGATTTAAAGTGTCTGCAGTATTGCTTGAATTATGTGAAAGGTAATGAGAACAAAAGAGTTCTGAAATAAGGAGCATACAATTTAGGGTGATCTGAACTTCTTCCAAACTCTTTGTGGCAACCAAGATAGCATTCTTACTGCATATGATTGGCATAATTATTCACTAATATTCATTCCTTCTAAATGTCACAATTACAGAGACACTTAGATAACACTATGCTTCCCTGAAGATGTTACCATGTGAATTACTTGTAGACAGAGCCTACTAAGTTCAATCCAACAGGAAAATCATACCAGAACAAAGTCCAAGAAGATATGTGACATTAGACATAGTAAAAGTTAACAATAACTCTTGGGTCCAGCTTGTTTCCACTGGATTTAGTAAGAGTTTTACCAAAGACTTGAAAATACAAAAGAAAGGGTGCAGGTGTGAGTCTTCTTTCTGTGGACCTTTGCAGTTCCTGTTGGAATTTAGGCCTTCAACCTTTGAAAATATCCTGTCCATTGTAAAGTTACATTATTTGGTACTGGTAGATTAGTCATGAGACCTTTTCACATCAGGAAATTGGAAGAGTCATCGTAATCTAGAGCAAGTCCAGAAGTAGCCAGATATAAACAGACAAATGACAGAGAAGTGTAATGCTAAGAATTTTGAATAGCAGCGGTCTCAATATGGTATTGCAGTTGATTGCAGTGCACCATGCTGGGTCACACCATACACCATGTGTTCTCAACAGTGTAGGAGAGCCAAGGAACATGAGAAAGGTTGTTTGTTTTTTTTTTTCTGTTAATTCACAAAGCAAAGAGGGTCTCATTTTACTAGCTTACAATCAAGCACTGGTTACAAGTTTAACTCACTCTATAGGATTTGCATTTCTATTGAGAATTCTATTTACTGTGGTTTGATTGTTTTATTCTTTTGATTCATAAAATTGAGAACGAATTCCTTTACTGTAAATATTATCACTGTTTTCTAATTATTCTCTTTCTAATCTTGTTTTCCTTTTCACAAATGGATACAAATCATTCCCTGTCGGACCACACAATATCTCTCCCTGAAAAAAAAAAAAATGCTGTTGACTGGAATTCCTTTTGATGGACCAAATTTCCTGTTTGCTACCTGCTCCTGAATGGTCTCTTCAACCAAATCTGCCTGTCTGACCAATTAAACCTTCCTCCATTGTACACGCCATGCTCTTCAAATCTTCAACCTCTCCTCCTTCTCTTGTTGCTACCCTCTGGAAGCCACGGAAGAGTCCTGGGCCGAGGGAGGATTCTGTATGCTGGTGAAAAAGAACAATCTCTGCCAGCGGAAAGTGCTTCAGCAGTTGTGTTGCAGAACATGTAAACAAAAGGGGTGAAATGACACCTCCCAGCATCCTCCTGCTCCTATAGACTTATAGATTAATCCATATTATTGAAAAACGAAAAAAGGAAAAAAAAAAAAGGAAAGAAAGAAAACCACGTTTCCCTCTCTCCCTCTTCTTTGTCTGGGGAGATGGTGAACTGTTTGTTGGAACTTAAACGGAAAAACTACAACACACCTACCTTTCATAACTGGGTGTCTAGAGCAGAGCATCCAGGATCGCAGAGTCAGTATTGTGTGACCAAAGCATTTGATGCCAAAATTAACATTTAAATCTTGATTTGATTTCCTGTCAACCTTAGGATTATCCCTGTTTTTTTGAAAGTCCTTTTTCTTCCCTTTTTTTCCTGCTTCTTTCCACTTCAAGATGTTTAAAGAGTGTTTCAAGAATACAACACAAGTTTACATGGATTAAAACTAAAAAATACAAAAAAGTTTGCATTAGTCTTTTTTTGTGCAGTGTGTATTGACAGGGGGAACTTGAGTTCCTGAGGGGATCAGAAACATCACTAGTGCAGGACTAAGTTCTGCCCCTTTTGTAATAGTATTTTAAAAAATGAAAAGTGAACATTTCTGAACACGTTTCTTTCTTGCTTCCTCTGCTGTATGCTGGGGTTTTTTTATCACATGCAGTATGTATATATGTTTGCCCAAAATGGGGTTTTGGTCATATAGATTTCATTTTTAGACAGCTAGCTTATTAACAGATATGCTAGGATTTTTATTTTATTTTTTTAAATTGTCAAAGCTATTTCAAATAAATTTTAAAAAAATTGTTCCTGTAGTGGACAAGTTTAGAAGATACTACTTCTCTTGATTTGCATAAGTGAGAGTAATGTATATGCTCAGAAGTCAGAAAACATTGCTAACATGTAAGAAGTATTCATAAATTATTTTTGTCTTGTAATGTTCATTATAAAAAAGGGGATATTATCATACAGATATGTGGAACTATTTCATAGTGCCCATATGTAAATGCCAGTGTGACTATGCGTGACAGGATGTGTTTACAGGACTGAATTTATAATTGTGCCAAATACAACTCCAGGTATAATTGCATAAAGGGCAGTAAACCGGTGGGTCTCTTGGTGTCGTGATGGGCCTGAATTTGCATTTAACTGCTCACAGTAGAAATTTCAGCAAGAATAGTCCTTGTGAGGTCAATGGAGTTACCTCACTGTAAAATGGTCTTGGGTGGTGAGAGAAGTGGCCTAGCCTTACTCTCTTCTATCCAGGCACAGGGCTGTCAGTAGAAATTTCTATTTAATGTATCTTCATCAGCTTCACTCAGCATAGAGTTCAAAAGACAGTCATTTCACAGGAAACAGAAAATTGAACTTTGAAGATGCTGTTTACAGGGGATAATACTTAAAACATATGAAGTGTCTTTTTCAGCATTCCAGGACATACAAACAGAGAATGGATTGAATCTGTTTAAGCATGTAAATCTTGGAAAATAAAGGGGATAAAAAGTTATCAAAAATTATTGTAGAACTTTTACAAATGAATGGATGCAAACTTCTGTAGGTAATGTCCTCTTTAGCAGGCAGCAGGTAAACTGTTACAACCTGGTTCAGTGTGACAGGGGCAGTCAGGCTCCTTTGGTGCCCATTACAAATTTCCAGATAAACAAATTTGTGCTAGTTTAACTACTAGTCTGTTACTGCCTCATTTCTCAGTATAACGTGTTTAACTAGAACATAATGCTTTCAAAGTCTAAGTTAATATTATATATATTATATATAAATATATATTCATTATTGAGATTTAATTATGTAATGGATTGTAAAGAATTTTTTTGGATACTTACAAATGTCTCTAACACAATTATAGAGAAGAAATTAATAACTTTGTTTTCTTTAAAAATCTGACACATTGTTTTAATCAAATTCATTTTTACTGAAAAAATACTGTACATGTGTAAAATGTTCAGTTGTTATTTGTAAAATAGGGTAGTTCTGTTGTAATTGATATTGGCCAAAATCAATGTTATTCCATATTTTATTTTTTCTATTAAATTAACCTAAATTCCTCTTCTTTTGGTCTGGAAAAACGAATTGTATGTTTAATATTTTTGTTGAAGGGCATAGGTAGCTCTGTGGTATAGAGCACTTAGGTTTCACACACAAGTCATTGAAACAAATTCAGGCATTAAAGATGTTTAATTTTATTACAGACTTGGTGATGGAATTTATGATTGCACCGGTGTCTGTTTTATGTGGAGAACACATTTTGCATAGTAGCCGTAGAGCCGTGTCTGAACCCTGGTTAATTTACCACTTAGTCCCACAGTCTGAGTGGAGAGCGAAGTGACAACTGATCCAAGGAGCCATATATTCAGATGGTGTTTTAATCACATCCAGTGAGGCCATGTAAAGAATTTCCTGTAAAAAACCACCACTTTTTGGCCTCAGACAGCGCATTGTCACTGACCGGTTATGACCTAATGTCAAAAAAAGAGTTAGGTCATCATTCTGAGTTTCCCAGTCAGTCTCTAAAAGCAAGCATGTGTGGAACAGCACATTTTTAGCAGAAGTTTGGTAAGACGTAAGACCACACCTGGAAAAAAGGTTGGCCTAACCCTTACAGCAATGCTGTATGAAGAGCTGCTTCTTTCGGCTCCCACCCCACCTTCATCTTCCAAATGACATGAGAAATTCAATCAAACACGGTATCTTTTATTGTCAAGACTTTGTCCAAGTCTTTGTACAGAAAATGCTCAAAGAGTGATAATAAACTTTTTATATCTCTGGCCAAAGAAGTCTGCTCCAGGGATTGTATCTGTAGATGTTGAGCAGACACTTAAGCAAACATCTGAGTTTTAGGCTGAAAACCAGTACTTTTGGTACCAGCTGAGACTCTGATAATTTTTATTTGTTATGCCTTAATAGCTGTGGTCAGATACAAGCAAAATTTGTAAGCAGCAGCGTAGTTAGTTTTGGTACCAGAGGATTGCTGCAGCAACATGTTTGCAATTGAAAGAAGCTAGTTTGTTCCCAGCTGTGGAGTTTTCTTAAGTGATCAATCCTCCCTCTCTGATTCAGTGATGAGTAGTTTGGATTGTTCAGTGTTTGGCACTGTTGTTGATGTGTGGAGCAGATATGGGCCATTTTAGAAAAATCAGAAGCTGCTAAGTATGAACAAAATAACACTTTGTGTCTAAAAAGATGCAAAGTGGATTGCATTGGATTAAACCTTCCCACTGATTTCACTTTATTTATATCACAAATCACAAAACAAGGACAAATTGAAGATTCAATTACAGTTAAAATACAGTATTTTCCAGTTCATGTTTGTTTAGGAGAATCCTTGATTTAAATGCAAACTGAACATCCATCTAGACGTCTTCTTTACTGAAAGTATCAAAGATTTTTAGTAAAGACAGCTAGAGACAAAAACAACAAAACCTCATACATGTGCTAAAAAAAGTTTAGCATGCCCCAGACCTGCAGAAGCTTGTTGGGTGAGGGTGTCATTGTGTAATATAAGTGTTTCTTTCCATTTCTGCAGTGGAGTTACAACCTTGCTTTCTTTTTAGCTGCAGCTCTCCACCTCAGGCACACATCAGTATTGTGAGATTGGATACCTGCTAGAATAGGTCAGTGTAAACATTATGTTTCTGAGCAGTAGCTTGTGTGACTCTTGGCTCTAGGCCCTGCCTACCCACACACTAGTATCCTCTGGCAACTGCCTGCCTCTAACTGGAAGGGATTTGCAAACCTTCCCTCTGTGAAGCACAGTATTTTCTAATAAAGATTTCCCTATGAGACCCAGACCCCAATCTTTATTGGTATTGCAACTTTCCAATGTTGTGTCAAATTCCCAAGCAATCCTTGCAAGTGAATATATTGTGTAATAGCAGGCTTCTGCTTGTTCTACGTTGTCAGATAATATGAGGTGGGAACAGTAGGACTCTTAAAGATGAGTAGACCTTTACACAGAGGCACTAGAGCTGTTACAGCAATTTCACCCATCACTTAATACAACTTCCAACTGTCAATGACCAAGTTAATCCTCTTTATAGCAGTCTGTTACTTTTTAATTAAAATAATTAACTGAATGATGGTAAGAAGGCCTGTTATAAATTCAAGATTCCTGTAAAGACATTCAAGAGATTGCTTGTATGAGTCAAAGCTTTTTATTTGCAGTGCAAGTCGTGGAACGAGAACTTGTCTGTGATCCATTACCATGCCTTATATTTATATTGGAAATGCCATTGTCATGTCATTGGTACGCAATGATCCAAGAAAAGTTCTGCCATTGGTTGGTTGTGCAAGATACTTTACACAAGCATTAAAGATGTTTTACAGCATACAAAGAAAAATCCTAGTCAAGTTTTCATCAAAAAGAAACTGACACCCAACAACTTGCATGACCTTGTTCGGATTATAGAGTTTCAGTATGTGAGGGGGGAAAAAGAGCTGAAATTGCTTTTTTTTATGAAGATTTTCTTTAACAGGGGAAAAATATCTGTTAGGCATAATTTTAATTACTTGTCTTTCTTAAACTGTTCTGTGAGATTTCAATTTCTGATTGAAATAATTGATTATCTGATTATTTAAAACCTGTCACAAGAGTCTCTTAGGGCTTAAATCCCCCTCATTAGCAAGGACTAAGGAGTCATGGGTAGCAACACAGTGTCCCTAAGAATGAGCTAAGGCTCTGAACCTTAGCACTGTATCCAGCCAGTGGAAGAGCAACCAACACCTGCATTTCCACCATTGGTTCTACAGATGAGGAAAGAGGATTCAGATGTATCATAGGACGCAGACATTTCTGTGATGTGTCAGAGCACAGTAATATTGGGTCTCACTAGAAAAACTGTTGTGAAATTCTCAGGATAGAGCCAGAGAGTGCAGTAATGTTCACCTGCTGTGCAAGTGTAGCAGACACCACCACAGAGTTAATATTTAATAGCCAAGCTGTGATTGAAATGATCCTGAAGTATTTTCTTTCTGGATTAAAAAGCAAGGTTTACATTATAAAAACAGAGCTAGATTTCACTTCTAGAATGAGAATTGTGGTCAAAGGAAAACATATTATGGTGAGGAGGCTCTGGATATTTAAAAAAAAAATTTCAGTAAGCAACAAATGCAGCTTCTTGGTGCCTTACCAAAGACTGGTTTTTGTTGGTTTTTGGCAGCAAATACATAAGCAGCTCATGTAATTTGCTGCCAAAGATGAGCAAGGCAGTTTAGAAGAATGCCCCTTGTACAATAACATATTAGGTTTTTCTCAGTGTTTGAGGATGGATTTATTGAAGGTCCTCTGGGAAACCAACAACACTTTTCAAAGAAAAAATACTCCCCCATCACAAAACACAGTAGACAGCAATAATCTGATTAAGTACCCATTTTTCCAATCACCCTGGGGGTGAGAAGCCAGAACATTGACAAGCAGTGAATACTTACTTACCCAGGGAGAATTAGTGGCTCCATCATGCAGATTCGACAGTAACACTGAATGTTCACTGGAACGTAATTAATGTGATTTAGTTACAATTCAGATAATACTGCATATCTTTTCTGTTTACAATTGTCCGTGGCCTGCCCTCTGCCCTGCACATGCTCTTTGAAAGGTAAGTTGGAAGGAAGGTCTAGCACCTGGCTGCCAATCCCCATGGATCACATCTGTCAGCAGTGGTGCTTATGACTATGCTAATGGGCCATTCTGTGCAATGCCACTAGATCGAAGACAACTCAAATATTCATTCCCAAGTAAAGTAGCCCCTTTTCTACTCTAAGAGCAAGGTCATACCAAACTAAAGTTGTGTAAATGCTGCTCTTGCTATATCTGCTTTTAGCACAGCCCCTCTGAACACTTTCAATCCCAAGGCTGAAATGAGGGCTCAGAGAGTCACCATTGCCAAACAGTGTCACAAAGCCTCTCTCCAGCTACATTGGAATTAGAAAAGCTGTAAAACTTACCCATTTCTACACCCTCAATGTGGAATATGTGATCATTAAAGGAAATGTAATCTGTAATTAAAAATATATTACCTGCCTGTTCCTATTCCTGAAGTGCTTATAATGGAGACCAGGAAACAGAAAGATTTTAAGCAAGGGAAGATCAGCAAAGTAAGTGTATTGAGATGGCTGAACAGTTAGAGATGGGAATAAAATTTACACCTTTATACTACTCATTAAAAGATTTAATTTGGTCTGCTCCTTACTTCAAAGGAGGAGCTTCTGTCTTTCCGTCAGATTTCTTACAGGCTTTAAAAAGTGTTCATCTCTGTAAATGAAACAGAAATTCTCTTTGATTAACAGAATGAATCTGTATTGTTACATCTTGTTGGCCTGCTGAAATCATCCCAGTTATCAGCAGATCAGCAGATCTGTATTCATATCCTGATTAAGTTGAAGAAGTCCAGTACAATAGCCTATGTGGGGATCTCTTAGTTTAAGATGGATGACACCACTGAAGCACTACCCATTCAGCTCTTCCCATTTCAGGTGTGTCTATTCAAGTCAGACTGCAGAAATCCTGTGGACAGGGAAGGCTCTGTAGATACAAATTACATACTCCTTGCTATATAGGAGAGAGACACTGGGTTACTTTGTTCGCCTCTGATGTGTGTTTTCCTCCAGAATTAGAAGATTCTATCTTTAATGTATTCCAGGTGCTAATAACACCAGCTTTACTCAAAGCATACCATCATGTTCCACATTTCTCATTTATATTTCATAAGAAACTACCTAGATTTCCAAAGCAGTATTATCAGCACTAATTTTAATGAGGTAATTTTCAGTGCCTCTGTTCCACAGCCCTTTAGAAAGTTCTCAGCTACTGAGCTTCATAAAGAATGGGAAGCTTGACAGCATCAGGCAGAAAAATTTCCAGTTGGAAAGCTCAAGAAATGGAGAGGGTAAATACATTTCTTTCCATTGTGAGTCTAAAAGTTTGATAGTGCCATAGTATTTCCCTCTCTTTCTTAAAGTGAGAAGGACACAAAGCATTATCAATACAGCTCCATACAGATTGTTCCATTCCCTTTCTTCCTTTCTCATGGGGTTGTCAAATTTCAGGCTCCAGCAGCAGGTGAGCAGCAACAAACTTTGCCAGGATCTGGCATATGTGCTTACACAGGCTAAGGAGAAATGATGAACTCATTCAGCTTTTGCATGCAGGCATCCACATAATCAGGACAAATGGAGTTCTAAAGCAAATTTTTAAATGCCTAAAGAATTAGTATAAATGGAGATTTAAAGCTGATATTTTTAAAATGCTAAAAAAATGTCTTGCTGGAGTCTGTTTATGCATATTCAGTACCCCTGAGGGCTCTGGCTCTTCAGTGGGTTTCTAATAACAATTGTATTAATACTACATAGAAATAAATATGCAGAAGAGAGAGAAAAATCACATTATGTCAGAAAAAATAAGATAGCTTTGGCTAATATAAATATTTTTATTCTGCAGGGAAAAGAATAGAGGGATATGTAAGATAGTGTAGTTAGTAAGGGTAATTTCCTCACTAGTGCCCGTCATGATTAATGCTGACCTGAGCCTCTCTGTGAACTCAGCTAACCATGCAACAGAAGGACCTTTCATCCTAAAATCGTACTCAGCACACAGCTGTTCCAGTAAGAGGTGTGCATCCCTTTTTGAGGTTCTGCATTGTCTCTTGGCACAAAGGGAGGTTTAGTGACTTAGGAATATTTTCAACCTTCTCGTTCATCACTGCTTAGAGCACTTTTGAAAAGAAGATTTCCCAACCTGAATTGCTCTCTTCACCTCAAATGATAACACCCCAATGTTTTGTCCATGAAGAATATCTTCTTAGTCCCCTCTGCATATCTAAATAGGGAGACAGAAATTTGGTCATTGTGTAAAATGACTGAGGGGAGGAGAATAATTATCAGGAGACTGAAAACTGAAGCTAGACAAATAACTGGAAACCAGGCTCCAATTTTGTATGACTGCCAAATCTGGGGGTAAAGGAAATATCTTCATCTTGAAAATGTTAGGACATGGAGATTACAGCAAGATTTCTTTCAGAGAGCTGTAATCTATCACACACTAAGACTTTGGGCTAAGCAGAGGAGAAACTTTAAACTAAAGAATCCTCAGGGTGAATTTTAATGTACTCCTATATGCAAGTTAGTCTGAATTATGTACTTCAGCTTTATGGATAAATGTTTCCTCAGAAAACTCTAGGAGCTGATCCCACAAGCCAGACAAAATAAAATGTATCAAGGCCAAACTTGAAAAAAGCAAAGCACTCTCTAAGACCATTTTCTTTCAGCTCTCACAGTTGATTGACGAAAAACAATTCTGATCAATTTTTGTTTATCTGCTCTGTCAAAACTTTATAACCCATAAGATTACATTCAAAAAAACCAAGTATAAAATCCATATCTAGGTTCCCATGAAAGTAAACAAGCAAAACAGAGGAAATAAAGTAATTTTTTTCTGTTGATTATAAAGAAAATCCACTGCAGAAATGTTACAGAAGATAATCAAATTAAAATTAAGGTGAAGTTTTGATCAAGAAAAGCGGGGAAATAACATATGACTTGCAGTGTCTAAGTCTCATTGGAAGGCAACAACAGAAAAAGATTTATGAGAGCCAGCACATAAAAGTCCATATCTCCAGGTATAACAAGGATACTTATCCATCACACAAGGATATTCACACCCTCAATTAAATGGTCTCCTGAAATATCCTGTGCTGTCAATGAATGACACAGCCTTTGGGAAGCAGGAGAGAAATAGTAACAAGATAAAGGTACACTTGATACTGCTTCTGCGAAGAAATAAAATTACTTAGTAACTATGACAGTGCTCTAGACTTGGACTCAGGAGAGACTGTTTCTAGTTTGCTATTTCATCCTAATTTGGTGACCTTACTGCACTTCAGGTTTCTTAATGGGAGATAATAGTGCTTTCCTCATTCTAAAACACATCGTATTCAACTGATACGAGCTCAGTGTTAAGTGGGGAGCTCTTATATGCAATTAAAGGCACAGCCTGCAACCTGATGTAGCCCAGATGTGGGCTACATTTCTAACATTTTTAACAGTGGCCACAAAAATTATACATTAAAATCTTCCCACTATCAGGAATCATGTCTGCTAACGCATCCTTATTTCTACAGCATTTTCATTCCTTTTCCTTTTTTTTTTTTTTTATCAAGCTGACAAATGTTTTTAAAAAAGGTGTCAAGGTAACAGAGTTGAAAAATAAATTAAGGATAAATATGGGATAATCCAAAGTAACTGATGAGCACTGCCTGATTGAAAGCACAGCTAAGTCACATTTCTGAGAGTATTCCTCTATTGGGTATGTTTGACAGATAAAGAATTCTAATACAGAAAAACAAACAAACAAACAAAAACAGATTGGAAAAAGGCTGAGGCTTTGGTAACTATTATTTATCTAGCAAGATTTGTAAAGAAATAGATTGCTCACAGGGAATTCTAGCAGATTTTTAAACTGCCCTGGGGAATAATTTAAAAGTCTTCTTTTTTGAATTTCAGTGTAAACTCTTTGAATATCCACTGAAAACTATTTCATTGACGTTTAGTAGCAGATCTGCTGTTCTAGATGTGACTTGAAATTCAGAGGGTCCAACGTGCAAGTATTTTCTGGTGCACAGACTTATGCTTTAAAATGCTTCAGTTTAGAGCATAAAAAAGATCTTCCTGGCACTATTCCAGCACAGCTGAAATTAATTACAGCACATCGAATGAAAGATGTAACAAAGAAATAACTAAAACCCTTTCAAACTAAGCATGTCTACTGTGTGAGAAGGATTTAATCAGCCATAGCTGAGGTGTATGAATTAGTAGCTCAGGTCCAATGGATAAGCAAACAGGTAGTGTGGGCAAATAAACTGAAAGACTAGAGAAACAGAAAGGTTTTCTAATACGTATAAGAGAACAACATCAGAGATGCAGTTAGGTAATAAAGTCATCCTGACAGATTTCCTGGAGATGTAAAATGAATTGTATAAAGCACTGAGCCACAAGACCTGCAGCAGGAAGTCTTTCCAGATATTGCATTTTTTCGTGGTTGTGTTATTGTCGACATATATGTGTGTGACATAAAGAGAGAGAGAGAGAGAGAGAGATATGAAATTTGACCTAGTTTCAGCCAGGACAGGGTTAATTTTTTACAGTAGCCAGGAAAGGTGAATGGCTACACCCTAATGTTATTCCATACCATCTCACATCACTTCGAGGTGGGGGGGGAGATAAGGGACTCACTCCATCATTTCCTGTGCGGGGAGAAAGCGTAGTGGGTGAAATACTCTGGCATTGGTTTACTTTTTTACATTTAAATTGTTTCTTTGTCTTACATGTTTTGTTATTAATATTATTGCTATTACTGTTGGTTTTCTTATCTCATTGCTGTTTCCAGTAAGTTATGCTTATCTCAACCTCTGATTTTCACCTTTTTGTGCCTACAGCTCTCAACTCCATCCCTGGAATGGGAATGGAGAGGAGAAGTGAGGGGAGTGAGCAAGTAGAGTCTGGTTTGGGAGAGTCTCAGGGGAGGCACTGAACTGGGGAGTATTACTCCTAAACCATGACAAAATTATATATTAAATCTCATGAGGCATTTGAGAACCTGGGTTTCCATGTTATATCCCCTGAATACATATCAGAAAGACTCAAGAGGATTACAATAACCAAATCTGTAGCGGCCTGAAAAACTACAAGACAGTGGAGCACATTATTTTTTTCTAGAAAGTGATAGATATGCATCAGTACAACAAGTTCTGAGTAATATGTAGAAACATTCAGAGTCCTGCTGAATTCTATGTCTAGCAGCTTTTCTAATGTTTTTATTTTTAGTCGTTTATAAAGTAAACAGTCATACAAGATGCAGCATTGCAGTTCAGAAATGCCACAATAGTTCTGTTGAACTACTCAGTTTACATGATCTGGCCTATATAGGCATGCTTGGGATTACCTAAATGTATGTAAACATATATTATATATATATATATATATATATATATATACACACATACAAAATGCTCTTGTGATAATGAGAACTATAAAAATGTATGAGCGTTTATGCATACAAAGATTTTTGTATCCCTGATCTTATCAGCAGACTGTTCATTTTCTCCCAGTTCTGAACTTCTTCCTAGTTAGTGCTGATCCTGAAACAGCTTCTGGGGAGGACTGCCTTCATGTTTTATGTGGTTCTGTCACTGGCTTTTAGCTTGTCTTTCACTTTTTTCCTTTCTTCAGGAGCCACACAAACCTTTACAAAATGAGAATTATATCTTTGCCTACATTTTGGGTACTTTAGGTTTCACCCACAGTTGGCTTGATGTTCCAGTTGGTATGCCTTTATAACTATACTGTCCCCATTCCATTAAGCATGTAAGTACTATCTCAGCTCATATCTCACACCTGAGGTTTCAACCGTTACAAAATTTGTTAATACAGTTTAATATGTAGTAAAAAACACAATGGACAGAGAATACAATTTGTGGTATTTTAGAATTTTTTTCTACCAGAAATTGTTTTAAATTGATACCAGTAGCTGCTGGTATAGTGCCTTTGCTCTTCAAATATAAGGAACTCATTGAAACTGAGAGCCAAAACCAAGTCATTCCACACTTGTATTTTTAGTCCTGAAGTTCACTGTATTCGCCAAATCTGGATTTTCCAGCAGCAATGCAAGTGGAAAGAGTTTCTCCATATTGAAGTATCCATAGAAACTGCAGGGTTTATGTATTATATAGGACATTTTGCCCAGCCTCTTCCATTACTCAAGAATGAAGGAACGGCCAATCCTCTAAATATATAGACTCAGTTACAATAAATTTTCCCAAAACAAATTGACATAAAAGACCAATCTTGAGCTTTATAAAACTGTGTGATATATTGATTTACTGTCCCCACATGATGATGCACATAGATACAGTATTCATACTACTTACCAAATTAATATCTCTGCTCTAAGAATATAAAGCAGCTTACCATCTGTACAAGTGTTTTAATTGATGTTCAGTACATAAAGAGGCACTATAGTAATACTAGTGTTATTCATGACTAGAAATGTTTATATCTTTATCTCAGATTTAAGGTAACAGTCCATGTGATACAAATTTTTTTTTTCAAGTCCAAATGTGCACTTTGGCACCAAGTTTTGATTCAACCTAAATGAGAGCTCAAGTCCATTTTGCATGGAGTCTTCCATCAGCAGCTAGGGACAGGGACAAAATGCACTGTAGCTAGAGTCTTGGGAAGCATCAACATGTCTCTGACTAACAGAAGCTTTCTCAAGTCCATCTCCTCATGTAACATACTCCCACACATGACAGCACACTCTTTATGCTGCAGCTTACAATCAGGCTCATGTTGCAGCTGCACCAAAAGATATTGTGTAATGAATACTCCTTGGTAACACTGGTTTTGATGGAACTTTCCATAGTGAATCTTAAAGAATCTCACCAGGTCAACTGATGCAAAATAAATAACATTTACAAGAATGACAAGAATCAGTCTCTGTCAAATTCACATGGGAAAAAATTAATAAGTAAAAAGCTAAATTAATAAGTACTAGAAACTCGTTTCTCAAGGGAGCCAGTACTTGTTTTCCTGATGCCACAGGGAAATGTGCTCATTTCAGTAATTCAAAATTGATCTAATTCCTTTTCTTTTTTTCCAGCCTGGCTAGGTGCTATTTTTTCCCTCCTTTTTTTTAAATTGTGAGTTGGTGATCTGAAATAAACAAAATTTTTTCTACCAGGGGAATATCTTGATAATTCCCACGAATGTCAATTGTGTGAAGCATCCTGTCAGAAGTGCACTGGACCTGAGTCAGACAACTGCATCAGCTGCCCACTTACAAGGTAATTGTCTCCTAGCACACAGCTGTACAAAGATCTCACATCATCATCAGGGGAAGCAGCTGTATTGTATTTAGCACTGGCTTGCAGAATCAACTAAAGAAGCAGGTAACAATTAGGGCAAAAAAATTATGGGCAAGTGAGAAAACAATTTTTATATGAACATGACAGTTGGCTACACAAGCAGTTAATGTTTAGCAGCATGATTCCCACAGATAAAGAAAAATTCTTTTTAATATGTAAAATAACTTGTCTTTCATCGTCATCCTTTTGAAATCATAATTGCTGGAAGCACAGCAGTGAAAAAATAAATAAGAGTCTAGGGCATTTGCACTGCTATGGAGCTTGGCACAAGGCATGAGTATGGATGCTGAGGCTAGCAATAGGTCAGTTTGGGAGATATTCATAGCACCTAAACATCATCCTGAGGTGTTCCACATGAATTAGGCTGATACTTCTAAACTGCCATGGGGAGTGAACAGAACTAGAAAGAAGAATCTCCACAGAACACTGCAGATCAGAGGTTTGTGCTGAGGTCATCTCACACCTAATCCAGGAGACCTCTGTTTTTAAACTCTTGTCTTAATCTATTATTATTCTCATACCAGTAACTGGCTCTGTTGCACTGGATTGCATCGTAGCCAGCTGATATTTGTGCTGGTATGAAATCAGGATCAAACAAGAAAAAACCTGACCAAGCAATACTGTGATTTGCCCTGAAATTATCTATGATATGACTATGCCAATGAAAGGCACACCAGGACCAACAGAGTCCAAACAAATTCATAATTGAGGAAACATTAATTAATTAATTAATATATAAGGTTTCATACATCAGAAATTACAGCAGAGGAGATCTAGGCAGACTTTTAGAGGGTGGAGTGGATTTCTCCCATTCACAGTGGCATTCAAATTAGATTGTCTGTGCTTCCTTGCAACCTATATTGTGTACTTTACACAGAGTTATTTGCAAAGCAAAGAAGGAACTGAACATCATTGTGGTAAAACACTCAGGTCTCTGCAGTAATGACATCTTTGTGATCTTTTGGAAGGGTGCTGCTGTAGCCCTTGTAATAAGTTCTCTAACAATTTTAAATTTTGGTATCTAAGGTTTCAGAGAACTTCCTGTGATCATTCTGCACATTATGAAAGCTGTTAAAAAAAAAAAAAAAAAAGACAAAACATATTAAATGGGAAAGCCTGTAGTAAAAAAAATAATATGAAAGAAAAAATCTTGCCCAGAGGCTAAAGAGTTCCTTAGGAAAATTCAGGATAGATGTCATCCTCTTTTGTAATAAAATCAGTTACATAATTTCACAAATTAAATTGCTGTTACTGGTTAAAAAAAAAAAAAAAAAAAAAAAAAAAAAAAAAAAAAAAAAAAAAAAAAAAAAAAAAAAAAAAAAAAAAAAAAAAAAAAAAAAAAAAAAAAAAAAAAAAAAAAAAAAAAAAAAAGGAAGAAAAAGCCTAAACTTTTCAAATCATGGCAAAATTTAAATGGTTTCAAGACATTTGACAAAACTGGTTTTAAACTCTGCAGATATTTTTCTCCTTTCAGAATAAATCTCACAATGGTCATAGCAACTCAAATTTATGAAAGCATATTCCAGGCATTCTTTAATGCCATTGTCTGGCTCCAAAAAAACATGCATTGTCTTAATATTACAGAAAGCTTACTTTTGCTTAAGTGTACAGAAAAGCTCAAAGCCTGTACTAACATCCAGAATGGTGCTCAGCTTCTCTAGAAACTGAGTACCAAGTCCTCAGATACCAAAGCGGTCCAAACAGTTAAATGTGGAGGATTGCAGCCTTTCTTCTTATTTTCTTAGTTGCACAAACACTGTCAAAATTTAGCCAACTTTATTCTATATTCTTTTAATACTCAAATATGAACTGATGCTTTTCTATTTTCCTCCAAACATATTAAAACAGTAGACATTAAGTAGCAGTGAAAAATGGACCATAAATGTCTTCACATAAAAGAATTCTGCAGCAAATGTTTAATTATCCAGTGAAAGGAGAGCATTCAGCAGCATAACTCCTAAGTGTTTGTAGATATGTGTCCTGGTTCTGGACAGGACAGAGTTAATTTTTGCAGTAGCCAGGAGAGGCATGGCTAGGACCTGGGCGTTCTTCTATACTACCTCACATTATTTCTGGGGGCAGGGGGAAAAGGGTCCCTTTCCGGGTCCCATAGCACGGCACAGTCAGGTATCGTTTGGAGTTTCACAAATGGTACGGTGAGGAGGACTCGCCTGTGCGTCTTTTGCCTGCTGTACACTTTGTTATTAATACTGTTGCTGTTCCTCTTTGTTTTCTTATTTCATTGTTGTTTCCAGTAAATCGTTTTTATCTTAATCCACGATCTTTGCCTTTTGTGCCTCCAGTTCTCCTCTCTAGCTGGCTGCAGGGGATGGAGTTAGGGGAGTGTGCAAGCAGCACATGGTTTGGAGTGTTTTGGTGAGAGCATGAAATGGGGGGAATACCATTGCTAAACCACAACAACCTTATTTGGCACCCAATGTGAAGCACAAAGGGTTGAGACAGAAAGAGATCTGCCCAGAGTGGGTTGGATACAAATTTGATCTAAGAATTTCTTGTATTAGGTCCATAGGCACTGTTCACAATGTTGCTTGGTCGGCTCACACGTATGTGGTACCTAATCATATCTGTGTTTCCATATATGCACTATATGCTCCTCTAAGTGTTCTTTTTCAGAGCACAGAGAATGATCAGGATTACTTTGTTGCTGTACTGTGTGATATCAGCTTATGACACGATAACATCAACGGCAATGAGGGTCATTTAGTATGTATGTTCAGTGTTGCTCTCGTACCCTTATCTCGGGCACTACGTTTGGGAGGCCATCAATAATCAGACTCAGTTGGTGGGAAGAACTGGAGTAAATGATTTTCCCCAGCTTTTCCTTTTTGAATTTCCTGTGGGTGTTAAGGAAAGTATGTTTTTGTTGCTGTGTCTCCTACGTCTCTTCAGTACGGCCTATATCATGTTTAGAGTCAATACGGTAAACACCATGTTTAGAGTCAGGACAGAGATCTCAAAGAAGGTCATTCAGAGATTGGCCCTGAGAATGGGTAGTCATGAGTGGCATGGAATGTGGGAGAATATAGGCCAGTTTTGGGGGAAATTCTCTGCTCCGATCATTTGGAAGTTAATCCATGAACACCTATAGGACCCTAATAGTGACAGAATATTTGCAAGGAGAATGCTGTGGCAACACCACAGAGGAGCAACTTATTGAAGTGTGCTGGGCCCTGGCTACTGTTTATTTGACACTACTTGTCACTAGACCACACTCAGCCGGAGAAGGAGGAAAGCAGACCAACATGCACTGTGGCCAAATCAGTTTGCTTAGTGAAGTATGAAGAGGTAGCAAGACCCTCAGAATAAGCCAAAGGGACAGGGCCAGAGATAACCACCTTATCCCTATCCCTGACTGTCCTAGTTCTGATTTTAGAAAGGAATTTTTCTTTCCCTTTCCCCTTTTTTCCCCCTCCCCCCCCTGCATGAATGCTATTCAAGAACCATCAAGTGAACAAAGGAGTCGGCCTGGCTCTTAACGACCGAAGTTAGTCTCCTGGCAACGACGGGGGAGGAGTTGGGAAGAAGGCGGAGTTGGTGGGAGCTCAGCTCGGC
>NW_020955375.1:1003708-1009440 GCF_003031625.1 Empidonax traillii | reverse complement strand
CAAAGAGGGGAAAAAAACCCAATGTTTCATTTGCTGAAATCTGTTGATTGCAAAACTGCACATCCACACTCCATCTTTGCCAGCTGCCAGTCCTCAGTGTGCACAGCATGGGAAGAGAGAGCTGATCCTGCCATGCCCACACTGCAGGGGGGCTCCAGCTGCTGTGTAGCCTCAGCCTTGGTTTATCAGGAGGGAATCCACTCCTGGCACAGCAAGGGCATGTTCAAGTGCCTACTGCAAGACTCCAAATGCAGACAAAAAGTTCCAAACACACAGTAAAGGAAATGTGTATCAAGAAGAAACATTTCTGCTCGCTAAATCCTTGTAGATGCAACCTATACACATCCAGCAGAAAACAGCACTGTCATATTCTAGCTGCATATATTTGCAGGGACAAGTGCCACTTCATTGAGTGTATGAGAATTAAGAAAGAATTAGGCAAGTTTGTTCTCTACAATAGTGATGATTATATTAAAAAGACTAACATAAACAAGAAATATACTTCATGTATGAACATCTCAACCATAAATATTCAGCAAGTCTCCCAAGAGCTTCAGCTGGACAAAGTACTAATGCTCAGTACAGCTGGATTAGACTGTGTGGCAGAAACTTTCTGATAAAACCAACCACGCTAAAGCAAGGGCAGGAGCACAACAGCAGCCAGCTGTCCAGCAGAAACAGCACCCACATAAATGAGAAAAAAAGGACTTGAAAAATACACTGCCCACACAAGGTTCACCTGAACATCAGTGAGGCCAGAGGATTCCATGACGTACTTTATGTTGTAGTCATCTCAGACACAAAAATAAAGATAAAAGACAAGCAGTAGCATCTTGTTGGAATGTAGTTTTCCAGCTTCCTTTCCCACTTTTCACAGATGAGTTTTCTCAGTCATATAGCCCATACCTCTCCCACCAAGTTGCTGATAAGAATGTTCCAGCTGTGGACAAGCAGTTCCACAGCGTCAGTGAGCTAAACCTTTTTTTCCTCCTTTGAATATTCATAACCAAGCTATCACCTAAAACAGACACTCTAATATACAATAAACATTTAATAGAACTTTTACAGATAACAGAAACACACTATATGCCCTAACAGACCTCAGAGAACACATTCATTGTAAAACCTTTTGAAGGAGGCGAGGTTTACTTAGATATGATAATGTCCGGCATTTAGACTACTCTTCAGCACTGAGATGCCATTTTTACATTCAAATGCTTATCTTTTCCCAGAGTTTAGAGCACCTCTCCCTGATTTGCTAATACCACAGAGCTAAACAAATCAGTAAAAGCAAATTTTTGCATACAGATAAGACCAAAATCACAGTAGAAGACTGACGGTTCAACCACATGGCCACCTGCAGCTGATGTAGTGCCTTTGTCTGTGGGCTAAATAGTATGGCAGAAAAACCAGTATTCACATCACATCACCTGTCTTAATAAATCCCTTTGTCTGGATAATCATTCCTTTTAATTTCTAAAGCATAGTGGCATCACTGTCAGTATCAGAGTAAAAACCGGGAAGTGAAAATAGCTGTGTGAAATCTGTAGGTGTGTTTATAAGCCAACTTTACAAACAGGATTTTAAAATATAAGAACAGTAAGGAAAAAGGATAATCCCTAACTTGAACATTTATTCTTCAAGTTTCATTGCATTATATTTTACTTTTCACTAAACAGAAAGCCCATTACTTTTAAAAGACGTCAGAAAAAAAAGGAAAAACATGCAAAAGCAGGTGCTTGTGTGTGCATCCATCCACAGTCCAGGCTCATGAGGGACATGACTAATCTAAATCTCATGCATTAGCAGAAAGCATAACAAGGCAAGGAATATTTGCCTTAAACCGAAAGACTAACAGAGCCTGAGACTGCTCTTGTTTCCTCTATCTGTCAGATATAAGTATATCCTCAAGAAATCACACAAGTATGAGAATAAGCAAGTCAGTTCCATTTCAGGCTTTGCCATTAACTTACTGCATAGGTTTGAGGACCTGATCTTTTTTTTCAGTTGACCTATGTAATTATCATTATTTTTCCTATGTCCTATACTTAAAAATGTCCTTATTACACCTACTTATGTTCAACTCTTTTTTTGTTTACACCAAAAAAAAATTGCCACTGGTTCCACTAACAAAATAGGAAGTCTGTTATTCCACTAAGCAGGGGAGGAAGGCAGGGGTGGAGAAAATAAAAAAGAAGCCAACAAACTCCAGCCAGCTAACTCCCCAATCACATGTAAACACATAAGCATTTCTCCAACTTTACCCCAAAGTCTACCATTACGAAATTTCTAACAAATTCCTCAATCACTACACATCTGTAGTCAATGCTGGTCTCCAGCCCAGTAAGAATTTGCCATTTAAGCATTACATAAGCGTCAAGTGGCACTGGACTAAGGATTTCTCAAGAGAGGAGAATGCAAATATGCTCCGACTGAGGCGGCAGGACGGTTGCAGCGTGGTTAAACAAAGCAGGTCGCGTTACTTCACACTTGCGCTGCCACCCGCTGGACATTCAAAGTATTCCCACCCAAAAACTGCGCCTGAAACACTGGTGTTTCTTCGCTATGCTCAAGAGCTTCGAGCGATTACTGACCACGCTCCTCCCGTGCCCGGACATTAACTGTAGCACAGTATTCGCCCCTTGTAGAAAAGCAGAGAAATTTCTTCCGAGACTTTCATACGACTTTAAATTGAAGACCACCGATTTAATTCTACTGAGGGATGAAGTCTTTGCTGTTAAGAATATGTAACACATACAGAGAGCTCTGGTTTTCTGTATATAAGGATATGCTGTTATCTAAAGGAACATAAAAGCGCAAGGCAGTCCTCTGGCATTCCTCCAGCATATGTTTGCTTTCAAACTCTTAAACGTAATACTTTTGAACTAAAGCCTCGTAATGTTTGTTATTCAGTATCAACATACTGTATAAACAAACAATTTGCAGACCAATTCTGTTACCGGAACAGCTCCTCTCTGTCCCAGCCAGAGGAAAAAGTAGTTCATAGCACTATGTGCTTATGTTTTTGACCTGATTTAATGCCAGGATCAGAGATGCTGATTTTGCCAAATATATCTTCCAATTGAAATCTGCACAGGATAACTCTTAACTCAAAGCCCACAGTACATGAATATATCTCTGACTGGGGCACTAGAGAATAAAAAAATTAGGTCTCCAATCAATTAGCCAGAACTGAAGCTACTTGAACAGGTAAATTCTGTTTAGAGTTCTGACATTAAATCAACATAATTCAGTTACAAGAATTGATTCCAGCTCTTCCACAAGCACTGTTCATGCTGCATCACGACTTCTTTATGCACACAATTTTCTAATTCTCTTGCATCACACCTAAAAGATCACCCCTCAGCACAGAAAACATTATCAAAATAGCTGACCCATGGTTTTGCTAGTTTTCATGAAAAAAATAGAAAACATTAATAAAGCACAGCAATATGTTGCTCAGACAGCAGTACTTAAACAAATATACTATCCACAAGGAATCAAGACAGACAAATTTACACCTGGAATAGAGTCTAACAAAAAAACCAAAAACAACCAACCAACCAACAACCAAAAAAAACCACCTGAAACATACTGCATTAAAAAAATTTAAAGCCTCTTTAGTATTGGTGTTTTTCAATTACCTAATGCATGGCCTACACTACTCTTCATGGCACTGCACAAATATTTACTTTGCCTGTTGTCAAATAATCACATCTTCCCAGTTTCCAAATAGCATCTCAGTTAGCTTTTAGCTCTTACTCACCTCTGCCCAGCTCTGCTGCTCATGACACCTTCAGATGCCCAAGGAGGTCTATTCCTCAGAGCACTCACCCTTGAGAAGGGCAGCCCAGCTGGTTTGTGTTTCTGCTGATGACTCTCAAAACGCCTTCTCTACTGGTTTTCATTAAGCACAGGTGCAAGTGCAACTCCCGTTGTCCTCAACTTCCCAGCTCCAGGCTGAAAGCAAAGGTGGGGTCACTGAAGAACTGTAGCGAGCAACAGCTGGAGACACCTGCCCTGCCCTTTGGGAAGGAGCAGCTGCTCAGGGTGGGGTGTCAGGGCCATGGCACCACCAGGAAGGAGCTCCCACCACAGCTTATGCCCACACCTTCTGCCCCAACTCTACCATATATCCCAACTGCATGTGGATAACTGTTTTCCCATTCCCACTCCTCCGCTTAGTTCCTGGCTGATAGATAACCAGGCTGATAATGCAATGCTACACTGATTTTTAACCCCACCTTCTCACTTTTAACAAATATGGAAATAAATAAATAAATAATGTATACCTAAGTGCATTAAAAACAGTTAAAAACACTAACGTTTTCATGTATCATTGTATACAATGGTTGGTTATTCTGACACTGTTAAGTACCTGGACATATTTTCTTGGGAAAAAATGGTCAGAAATATGCACACACCAGTCCTTTCAATTTAAAAAGTGTATTTCTTTCATTTCATTCACCAAAAATACATTTCACAGAGAAATGCTGCACTGTAATTATATAATCTTGGGGCACTCAGGTGTTATTTATCATTATTTTATTATTAAATAAACCAAGGCTATCTCACACCTTATTTAAAAACAAAACAAAAAACAACCAAGCACCTGAAGAACTAGCCATCTTCTTTGTTGTTTGGGTTCTTTCTGTCGTTTGGAAAGTAAAAAATACATTGTTCCTTTCTGCATGATTAATGTATTCCCTCTGAAAGATAATATATTTTTTAAAATTATTAATTTTTTGAACTCTTATTACATTAATTCATGCAGGGCAACATTAACTGCTCGGGGCCATTTTTGTCATCCCTCTTTTTGTTTTCTTCTTGGTGAATGTTGTATTTACAACTTGTGCAATAGTTCTTTAAAATTGCTGTTTTGTCTCAAGGTCTAGTGAAAAGAAAATAAAATCTATTTATTAAAATAATTTAAAAGTAAGACTATATAATTTCCAAGTTAGCATATTAATAAAGGTATACATTTGTCATCTATTTTCCTTAAGTACAGTTATTTTCCTATTATTTGACTATGATTTGAAAAAATTACCATGAACAGGACTAATTAAGAAAACAAACAGGTGTTGTCCCTGAGTAATTTTAACATAACTGCCTGTGTTTATGTCCATTATGCACTATTTTCTAAACACTTTTGTATTGCCCCATTTCTTGAGTGGTAGATTACCCAACTCTTACATTAATGATAAATTTTACAGACCTTGTTACAGATACTGTTCTTTCACAATTGCTTTCAGCTGTTTGGAAGAGTTTATTTCTAAACATCAAACATTTGTAAACACTCGCCAGTTGCAAACTATGTCTTTACTGGGGGTACAACTACACTGTCAGAGGCACGATATTACAATTTCAACTTCAGAAAGCACTCTTGTGTTATTCCCCTCTTAGCAAAGGACTTGACTTCATCATTATTAGGAAAATATAGCTGTTGCAAAGGAAGTAGTAAAGTACTTTTACATTCATTTTTCACTGCCACTGCCCAGCAGAATTAAACATCGCCTGTCTACAAGTTTAGCTAAGAAAAAAAGAAAAAAAAAAAAAAAAGGTAATATACTAAATTTGCCTATATAGCTGCATAGTTATCTCCAATTTTGCATGCATGGATTCTCCCTGAGAGAAAATGCTGCCACTCCTTGCAGGGCAAAAGTTTCATAAAAATAAAATAAAACAAGTGCTTAACTTCGGGCTGAACATTCCCACAAACATAACAGGAACAT
>NW_020955375.1:906515-1003392 GCF_003031625.1 Empidonax traillii | reverse complement strand
TATATAGCTGCATAGTTATCTCCAATTTTGCATGCATGGATTCTCCCTGAGAGAAAATGCTGCCACTCCTTGCAGGGCAAAAGTTTCATAAAAATAAAATAAAACAAGTGCTTAACTTCGGGCTGAACATTCCCACAAACATAACAGGAACATACATATAGCCACATAGCTGTTATTAAAGACAAGGAACAAAAGTTCCCTTTAGTCAAAAGTGTTAGATAATCTCTACACTCGGTCATATTTCTACCATTATAACAGAAGGCATCTAAGAACGTTTAGTTTTTATGAAACCCTGACAGACTAACAACTGCCTGTTACTACTGTTAAAACGCCTATCGGACAGGGCAAAGAAACCCCAACACAGCGCAGGAACTACTAAAATAAATATGGTTTAGGGTGAAGCAGAACCGCCCGCTCTGAGGGAGGAGCCGCTGCACGCGAGCACCGCCCGCCTCAGGCGGGCCCGGCGGGGCGAGGGGAGACCCCCTAACAGGGGCTGAGGGGACCCCTCGGTAAGAGATGCTGAGGGGGAGTCCCCGTTAACGGGGGTGCTGAAGGGGACGCCCAGTTAATAAGGGAGCTGAGAGTGAGTAACTAACTCCCCGTTAACGGGAGCTGAGCGTTGCCACGATCTCCCCGGGGAAAGAATCGTGGAACCCAGCCCCGCCCCACAGCGCCGCAGCCCCGCCCGCCCCACCGCCCGGCCCCGGAAGGAGGCGCGGGGCGCCCCGTCAGCCCGTCCCGGCGCTCATGCGCGGCGGGCGGGGCCGGTGGGGCAGCAGCCGCCATGGTTTACATCTCCAACGGTGAGGGGAAGGGGTTGGGGCGCCGGGCGGGTCTGTCTGGGCAGCGACCGCGGGTCCCGGGCCCAGGCGGGGCTGCGAGCGGACCCCTCTGCCGGGGGAGCCGATCGGGGCCCGCCCCTGCCCGTGTCGCGTCACCCCGCGCTCCCCCTGGCCTGCGCTGAGCTCGCCGGCTTCTGAACTGCGCCTGGGGACTTTGCGTGTTCTGCGAACAGAACAGCGCTTTAACAACATGGGGGGTAGCAGACGCTGCACTGGTACTTCTTATAGGTTTCCTGGACGCAGGGCCTGTTGGGCGATGGTGACCCCAGTAGTTCGAGTGCTTGGTCAATAAATTATCTGTAGGGAGTGAAACTCGCCGCCGTTGCCCGTCAAGTGAAGTTTCTCCCTCCCATTTGTAAATTCTGGACTCATCAGATATGTCTGGGTGTACTGTGCAGTGTCACACACTGAACATCACTGGATGTTTTGTGTCTGGATATGTTACAGGACAAGTTCTGGATAACCAGAGTCGGGCTCCTTGGAGTTTGTCATCTATAACAGATTTCTTCTGGTCCATAGCAGATTTTGTGGTTCTGTTGTAAGTACAAGTTAATTCTTGTGGTGAGCTTTATTTTAGATTTGCCATAGGTAGAAGCTGCTCGGTACTGTCATTAACTCACAATAAAAGTATTGCATTTGCTCTTTAGCATTCCTGTCTATAAATGTTTTACTGTGTGGGTTTGTCTGCTAAGCACTACAGTGGTCTTAATAAAAAGTGCATGAAAAGTAATGCAAACTTCTTGGAAGGCCATTGAGTTTTCTTACATTTCATCTATTCTGATGAAAAAGTATACACTTTTGTTAAACAGCTAATATCTAATAGATGATCAAATAATTAAGCTGTTATTTGGGAAATTTCTGCTGGTGACAACAGATCATGGCTATGTAAAAATAATCACACAGCAGTAATGGCAAATTTATGGCTTACAGTTACAGGTTTATACTTTATACATTTCTTGCATATTTACCCAAAAACTAGATTTTGTATTTTGAGCGTCCTTGTAATTTGGAGTTACTTCAGATTTTAGTTTGATATGTAGGAGAAGAATTGCCAAGAATTAAACAACAATGATCTTGGCAAGATACACCATTCATTCCTGAGCATTATTTACTGTTTTTCAGGCCATTTCTTATCTTGCAATATAAAAATTGATAAACTATATCTAGCAATCAATTCACCTAACTCTTGTTTTATTTTTCAGTTTCCAGAGCATTATTCAACCAGATTTGAGAAGAAGAGGCTATACATCTTCCTCCTATTCAGGATACAATGACAGAAGAGGGTATTTTTTTCATATTCACAGTAGTTCTGATTTTTTTTTCCTATCTTAGCAAAGTGACATGAATCTGAGTAGATTAACTGAGTTGTGTAGGAAAACTAAAATGTTTATTAAATTATTTTATTGATAACAATACACAGCTTTGGACAGCTTGAAAAATAATATAGCCTAACACACTCTGAAACTGTTAAGGAATTATAAAGAATTATAAAAGAATTTTTGTGAAAGTGGGATTAGAATTTTCTTACAACTTTTAACATGAAACTGAATTTTTTCAGAGGTTCTAAGTACTGACAGTGTTATATTTCTAGTTTAAAAGTTCAATGACAATAGGATTGCTTTCTTTTCAGGCCTCCAGCGCATCCTCGCCGTAGGATGGGTCGAATAAATCACTGGGGTGGAGGCCCCAGTCCACCACCAATGGCTGGGGGTGGATGAGGAAGGTAATTCCAAATCTGCTGTATCCTCCTTTGAATAGTGGAAGGGGTTTGTAATTACAATAATTCAAAGTTAAGGTATAACTTTTGCAGAAGTTACCAAAACAGGCAGATAACCAAAACAGTAGATACTTACAGTAAAGTGGAGAGAAAAGGGAGGGGGAGAGGATGTTAAAAGATCTTGGGTCATAAATGGTGGCTTTGTACTTTTAATTGCACAGAAGTGGATATACAAAGTGTTAGCAAAAGATTCTTCCAAGGATGATGTTTTAGGTTTTTTGGGTTTTTTTGACTAGACATGAGGGCAGCAAAGACTCTGGGGGTGGCTTTTGGGTAGTCACAGCAACGTGTAACCTGCTTAGGAATAAAGTTTGAAAGTCTTTAGCATGTCTCATCTAGCTAAATTAAAAACAATTTTGTTTTAAAATTATTACTTAATTTTATCTCACAAAGGCAGGCCTTGTTCTCTTTACATGTACCCCAATTGCTTTATCTTTTAGGTAAATGCCTGCTGTAGAGGCAGGCACAAGTGTACACATTTGCAAGATGAAAGAAAGAAGAGTTTAGTGGTGGACCAAATGAGTGTGAATATTGCGAATGTGTACATCTGACTGGAAACTGTTCTGTGATACAAGCAGATTAATGAAGTTGTACTGGGAACTCCTTCTTCAAGGATCCGGTGTAACTGAACCACAGTTTTATTAAATACATGTTTACTGTCTAAAGTCTTTGTATAGTTTCTGAATATTTTACTGTAGTTGCAAAGTAATAAGTAAATTATATTTGGCTTGTCACAAGGCTGACTTTCTCATCATTTTTAGAAACCAAAAAATCTGAAGTACAGTAAGTCTTTAGCTATTCAAATGAGGAAGAATACATATTTATAATTGATACAGATGGTCCCTCAAGAGCCAAACTTGAAGCAGTGCTTCCTAAAAGGTTTTGTATTTACTGTGTTTGTCAGGACAAACATTCTGTACTTTGCTGTATTTTCATGGTATTAATGACATTCTAAAAGCACTTTAAAAATGCAATTTATAAATTACTTTGTTTACAATCCTTGCCTTTTACAAACCTGATTCCTTAAGGCCCATAATGGGTGTTATAACATAAACACCTCTTGAAATAGCCTCCTTCTCCATTATAAACTTACTCAAATGTATAAGCCTATTTACTGTACAAATTGTGGTAAAACTTGGAGGTTTTATTCAATAAAATTAGGTCTTGTTTTTAGTACATGAAGAAAAAGGTAGTGAACTGAAGTAGTGTGCTAATGCAGAAGAGTTATTTTCTTTCAAACAGTAACTACCTTTTCATCTACCTTACCCCATTTCGGGATGGGAGTTTCTTACTGTTCTTGAGGTTCATTTGGTTTTGGTTTGTGGTGGGATTTTTTTGTTTTGTTTAGAGAAGGCTAGATCTATTTGAGAAAACATCAGCTGACAAGAATCCAGATTAAATTATTTTCTACAAGGTACCACTGCAAAATTTCTACCTAAGCCTTTCTATAAGTCTCTCGTTAAAGGAAACTTTCCCATCTCACCATCCAGGAGCTACTCTGGAAGTCACACCCACACCACCTGAGTTGAAGGGACTGAGGCACCTTCATAGCGGGGGGCTCCAGCGAGCCCACAGGTGTCCTCCTTGACTCCCCACACACCCCATTCAACACACAGACCAGGTTTCCTTACCCGCTCGACCCGAGGTTTTCCCATAGGAGAGGCTCAGATGTCTGGATCCTTAAAATAATTTAATGTTGGTGGAATAACTAAGTAACAGCAGCTCGAGCTGGTGCCTCCGAGGAGGAACCCGAACAAAGGAGCTCCTGGGCTTTTACGCGTTCACAGTCTAAGCATTTGAAAGTCCAGTGGCCGTCGGCTCCTGCCGTGTCTGATGGTCTGCTCTCCTGGCCGGGCCGCACATCCTCGTGCCCTTTGTCGTGCAAAGGGTCGGCAGTTCATGGGCTCTTGCCTGGGCTCCCGCACCCCAGAGCTCACCCTGCAGCTCGCACTGCGCCCGCAGCCCGAGCCACCTGAAACGAGCGTATTCCCCACCTCTTTAGCAGGAAATTAAAACACACAACAACGCTCCTCGCTTAACAAGCCCTTCCAGCGCCTCCCACTCCTGCTACACGTACCCAGCAAAAAGTTACCACCTTTTTAGACTTGCCGTGTGACTGCAACCTTCAGCCTTAAAGCCCACCAGCTCTCCCTCAGCTCCACTCAGACGTCCCATCCGCACAGCTCGTAGAGGGCTTGCTGCCCACGCACCAGGTGTGTCCAGGCAGACTGGCCATCGTCAGCTCTTCATTGGTACACCACGTACATGAGCTGTGCTGAGCTCTTTACACAGAGCGGCATTTTAAGCTGTTGGGGGGCTGCGCCGCCCCTCCTGCAGCCGCACCAGCAATAACCGCCCAGCTCAGCACTCGGCTGCTGCTCCCCAGGCTCCCTCATTGCCACCGCTCGGCCCTTCAGCGCAGGGGCCGGGGCAGCCGCTGTCCCCCGCACCCGCTGCGAGCCGAGCCGAGCCGCCCTGAAGCCGTCCCGCTGCCCCGGTACCTGCCCGAGGGGCATTGGTGCTCCCTCAAGCCGAGCCCCGCCGGTACCTGCCCAGGGGCGGTGCCGGGCGCGGGTCCCGCCCGCTTCCGCCCCGCGCTGGGCCCGGCGCTGCTCGGGCCCGGCAGACGCGGCTTCCGCCCGGCCGGAGCATGACCCAGGCGGAGAAGGGCGAGGCGGAGAACGGGAAGGACAAGGAGCGCGACCGGGAGCGGGAGCAGCGCGGTGTTAAGCGGCCCATCGTCCCCGCCGCCGTGCCCGAGTCCCTGCAGGAGGTGAGGCCCGGCCGCGGCCGCTCGGGGCGACGATCCCTCCCCTTCCCGCTGGGGCGGGCCCGGCCCGGGCTCGGCCTTTTAAAGGCCTGGGGAGGGGTGTGTGGAAGCGCCGGGGGGCTCCAGGTGGGCGTCGGAAGAATTCCAGGTGGGTGTGGGAATCTTGTCTCACTCCGTGCGCCTTATGCTGCTTTCAGCAAATACAGAGCAACTTCATCGTGGTGATCCACCCCGGCTCGACCACCCTGCGGCTCGGGAGGGCCACGGACACGCTGCCCGCGGGCATCCCGCACGTCATCGCCCGGCGGCACAAGCAGCAGGGCCAGGCGGTCTACAGGGACAGCTGGCTCCTCAGGGACGGCCTCAATGTAAGCCGGGAAACACTGCGGCGCGGCCTTCCGGATCGCTAAAATCCGTGTGTTCGTTACCCATCTCTGTTTCATCTCTGTTGTATAGTTCATATCTTTATGTTTTTCCAGAAGAGAATACATCTCAAGTTCCACTTTTTTCATGCTTTGAATACACTGTCAGTAGGTTTGCACAGTCTCTGATTGGGTTTTATTTGATTTGTTTGTAATGAACTAAATCTAATAAATTGGTAGATTGAGGGCTTATGCATGTGATTTCCCTGTGCTGTGGTCTCGTACCACTCTTGGTATTTCTCTTGCTAGAATGGCAGCTGTACGATTAGAATTGGACTTCTCCATTTGTGAATGTGTTGGTTTCAAGTTGGTTTGTGACTTGGATAACAGCAAATAATTTTATTCTAGCCTGCTCAAAAAATACACCTAGTGGTCTTATTCATAATCTGCATCTGTCAAAAAAATAAAAATTAATCAAATTAATGTCTCTAATATTAAATGTCACATTTAAATAATTGAGATCTATTTAAACATTTTTGCTTGGACTTTGTGTATCTGTAGTTAAAAAGTGGCCTGAGTGCATCATTTTGGAGATGAAGTCCAGCAACCACTCCAGTCACTTAAAAGATTCAAGCTGACTTCGATAAATAGGTGTTGGGAACTCTAATATAGAAAACAATTTCTTTAAAAACCAGCATACATTTATTTTGCATTGTACAAATCACTGTCCTTTCTACAGTAACTCCACAGTAACAATTTCATTCTTTGACCATAGCTTCAGTATTACCGGTATGCAGATGTAGTTGGAAAGTGAGTATTTACACTGTATGTTTGGGGTTTTCCTTAGAAACCTGAAAGTACTGAGCAGAGACAAAATGGCCTTAAAATGGTGGACCAAGCAATATGGTCCAAAAAGATGTCGAATGGAGCAAGGCGTATTCCGGTGTCACCTGATCAGGTAACTCGTTCTTAAGATTTTATTAAATTGCTCATTCATATAGTCCTTTGGTGTGGTGCTGTGTTTTGGTGGACAAGTATAGATATCCTTTTTACAGCAAATATGGATAATGCTATTGTGTGACCCATCTCTGAAGATCTGAGAAAATTAAGATTTAAAATGTTTCCTTGAGGGGTGGGGTCGAAGGGGTGTTTCCTTTTTCTTCCATGCATAAAAGATGGCTGGTGAAATATTTATCAACAGGGTTTGTTTTGATTACATTTCAGGCCAGGTCATACAACAGACAGATGCGACCAGCTATTTTGGACCACAGCTCTGGGGCCAAGTGGACAAACACATCAAATCATCCTGAATTTTTGGTAGGAGAAGAGGTAAGATTCATTTTCCCGCTGAATGAGTCTTCATATGTTTTAATGCAACCATGTCAGCAGGAGCAGTTTGATACAAGTTAGTATGTACTGCAAGACACATGAAGTTAGCCAAGCAATATATGAGAAACTTTACTGTGGAGTAATCAGATATTTGTTATCATTCAGCAAGACCAGAGGGTTTCCCCCATTTGCCTACAAGTGTCTTGGATCCTTTGCTGCTATAAGTCAGTGTTTCTGCAGGGAATAGGTGAGAACTTTGTCCATATGGCAAAAATGAGAGAAAAGACAAGAAACTGATAAAAAGATCAGTACATGGAATCGCTGCTGAGTAACTAGGTATTCATGAGCTTCAAAGAGTTAGAATTATTTTAATTCCTCATTTGAGATAGTGGAAAAATATACCATTTTGTTCAGTAGATGTCCATAGGTAAGAACATTGAAACAATTTAAACAATGTATTTAGTGTCTTTAGAATGGTTTCAGTCAAGCCCTGTTACAATGAATCCACAGTATTGCTGTCACATGCTGCTGTATGTCTTCTTATATCCGTTTCTGAAATATTTTTCATTCTAATATTTGTTGCTAGTTCTGGGGGGAAAGCAATGCATAGAACATCATCTCTTATTTTCAGGCACTGTATGTTAATCCACTGGATTCTTATAATATACACTGGCCCATTAGAAGAGGGCAATTGAATCTTCATCCAGGACCTGGTGGCTCCCTCACTGCAGTATTAGCAGACCTTGAAGTTATATGGTCACATGCAATACAAAAATATCTGGAAATACCACTGAAAGACCTAAAGGTGAGCTGTGAACAACACATTTACATGGGCTGTATGCACTTCTACAAATGTTACTGTAAAACAGGAGCCTCTTAACTGGTGCTTTTCTTAACAAATACATTCTGTGAGCATGGTTCCTGAGACTTCATTTGGAATTTTGTCCATGGCTTTAAGACAAAAATTGTTTATAGAACTTCTAATGAGGAGGTTTAGAAATCCCATTATAGACATTTCGCAGTCTTAGTCTTGATTGGGCTTTTTTATTGACTGTAAAGGAGACACCTGAGGAAGAGTGGCCTTGTATAATTGTATAATTCCTTGTCCTTGCCAAGCAGGTTATTTTCTCATGTCTGATGTACTTTTAAACATTTTAGTGGCCCATAAACTCTTAACTTGGCATGCAATTTGAACTCATTTTTTTAAGTATTAAAAAACCTTCCCCTTTTCTATAATTTCCCTTTTTTTTAATAACTTGTATATCATGCTTTCTTCCTTAGCATCAGGTGATCAAGAATGTAAAGAGAAACTTAATTTGAGAGCTGGATTTAATTTACTGTTCTTGTCTTCAGTACTACAGATGCATTTTACTAATTCCAGACATCTATAATAAACAACACGTGAAAGAACTGGTAAATATGATCCTAATGAAGATGGGCTTCTCAGGTAAAAGCATACTTTTAAGAGCACGAACTTAATGATTAATTGCATAAAGATTTTTTTTTTAAGGCACTTTTTCGCATATCAGTCCCACTTTGGCTGGGACTAACATAGTCATCTTTTACTATCCACATAACTGTTGGCTCTTTTTAAAGGGGCAGAAGGGTTGGCGAGTATTGAAACAAGTTTTTTGGTTTGCTCTTACAAATTCTGACTGTGGGCTTCTGGTTCAGCTGAGGCAAACAGTAAGTTAACTGTAAGATGTTGGAGATTAAAACTGCTGTTGTTTAATAATAGATCAGTACAAAGTGCAAACAGTTTCCAAATATTGCTCTCAGCAGAATATACACTTAAATATTATTGTTTAAACAGTGAACTCATTTAACCTCTTCTACATCTAAATAAAAGACATTCATTTTACAAAAAGAGACTTCTTATCTGAAGGAATTAAGTAGGTTAAAAAGAGAGAATGATATCATGAGATTTAGATTTTGTTCAAGTGCCTATACATATTTGATTTGATTTGTTTCATCATGTTAAAATGAACAAGCCATACTGGCTATTTTAATTTTTGAGCAGAATGGTTCTAGATGATGCTTTGTTTGAATCCTCACAAGTTTTTCAATAGCAGTAATGAGAACACTACTACCTAATAGTACTCTGTAAAAATGTGCTGGCACTGGGATAGAAGAGTTTGCAGTGGAAATGGGTTGGCTTCAGAGGAACAGAAAGAATACCAAGAAAAATTAAAAAGTTATTAGTCATCTAAAACATGCAAGTCAGAAAGTAGCATTATTAACTCTTGAAAGTGCCATTTCCTAAATAATAGTTTAGTTAAAAGATGAACTAATTATACGCCATAACTAAATCATCTCAATCTATTGAAAAACATTTGCCTTCAAAACATAATTCTATTTAGTGACTACAAAGCACAGCTCAGTTAAACTGGGTTTTTCCCTTCATTGCTTAGAAGGAAAGACTTAAACCTAAAGTACATCTCAGGTTAAAGTGTGGGCTTGTGATACAAATCTACTTGTTTGCAAAGTTAAAGGTAGATTGAAAGGAAAAGAGAGGGGGAAATTGGGCCTTATTTTATAACTACTTAAAGAGCATATCTATAATGCTAATGGTAATGCTATTTGATTAAAACTAGAAAAAATTAGGAAAACAATTCATGTGCATCTGATAACCAAACTGCTGCGATGCTGGCTAAAAAGAAATAAAGTTTAGAGGCAAAATAATAATAAAAAAAAAAAGTCATTTGAGTATAGGCATCCACCTTGCTCTTAACTTTCTCAGAACTTTTAAAGGCTCACCCAACAAAAAAAATCTCTAAATATCTTGACCCCCTCTTCACTAAATACACAGCCCTTCAGGGCAGAGTCAGGCCAGTTGCAGAGCTTGAAAAGACATGAAAATATCCTTTAAACATCAGCAACATGACTGGAGTTTGGCATGAATTTAATATAATCTTTTCTCCTACTGCCAGGAATTATTGTGCACCAGGAGTCTGTCTGTGCTACCTTTGGAAGTGGTTTAAGCAGTGCGTGCATTGTAGATGTGGGAGATCAGAAGACGAGTGTTTGCTGTGTAGAAGATGGTGTTTCCCATCGCAACACCAGGTACCTTATCATGTGCACATACATTATTACAAGCATATACTTAGTTGCTTACCAAAGGCTTGACTTTCGAAAGGGAAAATTTGCCATAAATACCATTTGGGTTTTTTGACTGTGAGCCATGTAACAGGGTCAGCTGTTAAAATATGAACCTTAGAGATTTCTGATGTCTTTAAAAGAAAAAAACAGGCAGAGCTGACCAGAACTCATACTGTGCTCTGCAAACTGTGTGAAAGTCATGATCCTAGCATGTCTAATGTTTTCCAAGTATTCCCATCCATGCTACTGCAGGCAGCCAGTATTTCAGCAAATAAATAGAAAAATCTTTTTCTTCTCTGTGCTTTAGGCTGTGCCTTGCATATGGAGGATCTGATGTGTCAAGGTGTTTTTATTGGCTTATGCAACGAGCAGGATTCCCATATAGAGACTGTCAGTTAACTAATAAGTTGGATTGCCTGCTGCTGCAGCACCTGAAGGAGACATTTTGTCATCTAGACCAGGTGAGAGCGGGGAAAATAGTGTGTTCTCCAAGTAAGACTTAAAGAATTCAAGAACAGGCAAATGAAATCCACAGTTTGAAGAGTTTTGTTAATTATTTTTTTTTGTTTCCTAGAGTTTGAATAGATTACGTGGCTTGATAAATATAAAAGATACAAATTTTTGCTTACCTCCTTTTTGACTTTAGGATATTTCTGGATTGCAAGATCATGAGTTCCAAATTCGGCATCCAGATTCTCCAGCTTTATTATACCAATTCCGCTTAGGGGATGAAAAGTTACAGGTGATTTTTTTTCTTTAATTTAATAATGAGAATTGTAGTGAGCATTAAGACTCAGAGCCTCACTTCATATGTGCTACTAAACCCATGTAATTTATGGCTTGTTCTTAAACTATTATTGTTGGTAGTTCTAAAATTATTTACCAAAGGTATGAAAGGGCCTAGTGCAGCACTGGTGGACACACAGGACTTCCTAACTAGCTTTAGTCAGAATGGTTGTAGCTTCAACTGCACATGATAATTATTCTTTGAGTGCAAGGAATGAATGCTAATTTTGCAAGTTTTTCTGCTCACCATTGAGTTTTCTAATTTTGTAACAAACTGTATTTATCATGCAATGCCAGAATCTGTAACAAAACATGTACAAGTGTATTTATTGGGCTTTTTTAAATTATACAAAGCAAAAGATGCTTCAGTCTGTTACAAACTACTTGGAAAAAAAACACCTCTATTTAATTTTGAATTGTGAGGAAAAATAGAACAAGTAAACCAATTACTATTTTTACAGTAAATGCAGAAAAAAAAATAGTAAACTCATACCAAATCTCTCATTTTTAGGCTCCAATGGCACTGTTTTATCCAGCAACTTTTGGAATTGTTGGACAAAAAATGACAACTTTGCAACACAGGTCACAAGGTGACCCTGAGGATCCTCATGATGAACATTACCTGCTAGCCACACAAAGTAAGCAGGAGCAGGTGTGTGAATGCTGGTTTTATTTTTCATTAAGTATCATATAATAAGGGAACAAAGTGAGGACTCATTAGCTCATCCCAGAGACCAAAGTTTGTTACCTGGGTCAGGAGTATTAAAGAATAAATTTAGATTAAGGAATTATGGATGTCTAGACAAGTCTTTATTTAGAACTTTGCATTTTCAGAGTCTAAGAAGGCTTCAGATTATAGGATTGATCCATCTGATGGAGTTCAATATAAAAACCCTACTTTGAATGTGGGGATTAAAATGAAAATTATCAGATGAGGTAATAATGCAGTGCTTAACCTTGCTGTGCAAAAAGGTGAAGGGAAGTACAATGGAGCTAAGTTAAGTCTTTGGATTGTTGTATAACCTGCTGAAGATGCTTTTGCAATTCTCATAGTTCAACTTCTTTTCTGATTTTTAAGTCTTCAAAAGCTACAGCTGATAGAAAATCTATGTCAAAACCCGGTGCGTTTGAGGGAGAATTGAGAGGCCAAACCTCAGACATTTCAGAGAGGATCTACCCACAAGAAGTGGAACTGGGATCTTCCCAGGGTGATTGCATGATACCTGGCAATGATTCAGAGGAACCTTTAACTGCACACATGTCCAGGAAAACTGCTGTTTCTCAGTTTGAAGGCAAAGCCTTGGGCCTTGACAAAGCCATCCTTCATAGCATCGACTGCTGTGGTAAGAATTACAGTTGTACAAGTCTGTCAAAGCCTTCCCAAAAAGAAATATCAGTGTGGATTTATGTGACCCCTGTATTTTACCAAATGTAAGGATGTATATCCTTCAGTTTTATCATCTCAAGAGTAGCTACACTGTTTCTTATACTTACATCTTTGCTGAGGTCTCTTGAGCTACATGTTTGCAATCTCCAAGGAATAGAAAAAGAACTTGAAAATCAAACATTGGTTTGACTTGCGCTTCGTTAATTGTAATACAAATACAGACATATTCACTTTAAAAACTAGAGATATTTCTATATATCTATTCATTCCAGCATCTGATGATACAAAAAAGAAGATGTACAGCTCCATCTTAGTAGTGGGAGGAGGCCTCATGTTTCATAAAGCTCAAGAGTTCCTTCAACACCGAATTCTCAACAAAATGCCACCTTCTTTCAGAAGAGTTGTTGAAAATGTTGAAGTCATCACAAGACCTAAGGTAACTATTAACTGAGAGCTAAGTGGTCAATAAACTATGATTGGTTGAAATCTTTGAAAAATTAAAAGTAAAAAATTCTGTTAAAACCACCAAGTAGTTAAATATCTGAGATTTAGGAGAGTTTTCAGTTTATAGCAAGGCACTGGCCAGTTAGAGGCAGGAAGTTAAAGGCAGAGCAAGAGTGTTACTGGTATGGATCACTGAAGTGCTTATTAGCTAAAGGCTCTATTCTTAAAGAAGTTAGTTAGCCTGTGAAACTGACTGGTCTCCTCAGCAAGAAATTGTGATTTATTTTTTTTAAAATTAGTATTAAGGTAAAAGAAAACATGGCATTAAGATCAATTTTCATTTGACATTAATTGGGCAAAACTTGTAAATTAAAAACTTGAGTAGATTTCAGAGCCTCCACCGCTGAAGGCAGAATTTTCATGACATGCCTAAAAGGCATCTTAAAAAAAAAGGTGACTTCTCAGAACATCTTAAAAATTCTTTACATATTTTTATCTAGCTAATTTTTTCCTGGATAACATTGAAAAAACCTTTCTCCTCCCCTACCCCCAGGATTCTAAGTGGTGAATACTGTTAGAAATAGTAGGATACAACTTTGGAGAACTATGCAAAAATCAGACCAGTGATTGTGTGCAATCTGAATTTAGGATATGGATCCACGCCTAATTGCCTGGAAAGGAGGTGCAGTTTTGGCCTGTCTTGACACAACTCAGGAGCTCTGGATTTATCAGCGGGAGTGGCAGCGCTTTGGTGTCCGAATGTTACGGGAACGAGCTGCGTTTGTGTGGTGATGGTGTGGGTACAGTGGAACCTGCTTAACTCAAGATTCCTTTCCCCAAATGCCCTTTCTTTTTTTTTTAAAGTGCAGATGTATTGATCTGCTGCTGATATATATTTTTGTATTTTATTAATATTGACTTCAACTGAGATTTTTCCAGAAGTGTTGCAAAAACAATCTTACGGAATGCACGTGACTTCAGCACTGCTACACTTTGGCTTTGGAATTGTAGGCATTGAATTCTGTGTACAGAGTACCACAGTCATCTGCAAATTAACTGTGTTTATATTATACAGGTTATGTATATTAAAATTGCACAGTGTAGGAACTTAAGATATAAAATGTTGATGTGACAGATGTGAAGCCAAGATTCATTCCAGGTACATGTACACAGAAGCAACAGCTGAAGAGTGCACCTGTGGGTTTAATGTCTTACTCTGATTCCTACTCTAACATTACCAGGAGGTGAAGTTGTTACATAAGTGATCATTATAGAAAAAGTGAAATGAAGAATTCAAACTACAGTTGCTGTTGGTATTTTACTTATGTAATAAATTATATTATTCAGTGAAAAGACAAGAATTTGGAAGTGGAGTATTTTTTTCTTGCTGGTTCTTATCATCAAAACCTCTTCTTGGCTTTTCATTACCCATAGTAGAGTCTGCTTTTTTCCCTATTTTAGAAAAATCAATAAAATACACCCAAAAGAATTAGCTGCAATTTTATACAGCCAGCACCAACCTCAGTTCTGTGGTACAGGTACGTGGGCTCTCCCTCCCAACAAAAAATCCTTAGTTACAGAAGTGCTATTTGTTGTAAGAGATCAATATTTACTTTCCATTTAAGAAGAAAGCAACTGAAGGAAAAAGGCTGTGCTCACATTAGCAGGGAGTGTGGGAGAATAGCAGAGGTGACAGAGCAAACCCTTAAGGAACACATTTCTGCACTGGGTATTTCGGGGGAGTTCCTGCAGCCCAGCCCTAGTCCAGTCCCATGGTCTGCACCTGAAAGGTGATCTCTTCACATGATCTTATCTAAAACGGTGCTTGCAGCAAAAGTCAGACAGCAGGAATTACAGAATACTGAAATTTGAAAAAGTAAGAACTCTTACCTTGGTCTGTGAGGAGCCACTGCAGCAATAGCACATACAGCCACAAGTAGAGCAGCACGGAGAGAACACACAAATCCTCCAACAGAATTGACGGTGAGGAGCTCTGGAAGAGAAAGAATTTGAAACAAGTCTGTAAAAACTATCTTCAGTTATCATAATAGTTATCAATATATGGTATTTATGGATTTACTTATGTGTATTTTAATAGACTAGAGAAAATGAACACAGAATTACTGAAACGAGCATTTCCAATGTCCATATATGGAAGAGAAATGCTGTTGAAAGGCAATGCAGAATGGTTAATCATTACTGAAAATAAATTCTAAAAGTGTTGCTTACCTTTACAAAAATATCAGTGCTCTCATCACCTCACTATCCTCACAGAAATTCTAGTTTCATTTATCTTATAGTGAAATGAAATCCTGGAGAAGGGTATGCAGGGGAAGAAAAAAGTCAAAAACATCACAGAAAGAGTCATTACTAAGTTAAATTACATTTAATATTTAATTGCATTTCAAATTGCACTTACTAGGCTTTAAAACTATGATATATTCTTAACAGCAGAATTATAGATCATTCATATATATTTATCTTTAAATCAATATAATTAAGTCAAATATAACAAAACAGGGTATCTTACAAATTCCAAGCAAGGTGTGCTGCAGGTAAGTGAAGCCTAATTATTGCTACTGTGTATCTTCTTACATTGTCATGTTCACTGATTATCTCATTCTGAACATAATAATGCCATTTAAACCACTCAAAAAGTAAAATAATGTTACAGTGGAGCTCTGAAAGCAATAGCAGCTGTTAAACCCTCTCCCTTTGTTCTTTGGCCATCTCTGGTGATTGCACTGCAGTGGAAGCAAGAGCCTCCTGCTGGGCTACTACAGAAGGACAACTTAGAAAACTCTGCTTTCAATTTACTATAATTCAACAAATAATTACCTTTGCTTCTATGTCTGTTTCAATAAGAACTTCCTACCTTTGATACTCATAAAGCAATATTAAATGTTCAAGCCCAAGACCGCTTGTTGTAAAACTCACTCCTCATTTTGTCTGTATTTTTACAAACCCCCTGAGGTTGAAAAGATTTCAGTTTCAACTTGTTAATAACTATAGAAGTGATGAAGTGGGTTTCTGCTGGAGCTGTGCTTGTGGTAGGCACCACACACCCTGCAGGTGGCACCTTATGACCTTACAGAGTGATCGTGCTTTTGAAGGGGCAACTCAGAAGTGTTTGTTACAACAGGGATTCTCTGCAGCTGTTTGAATTCAGGCACTGCTGCTTGAAAATGTATCTGGCAAAAATATCTAGCCTACTAAACCTCCAACTGATTTAGAAGCACAGTGCTTCTTAGTTACACACCTGCATGCTCAAATCTGCAAGGAATTTGTTTAGTCTACTAAAGGTACATTTGGTCACGTCAGAGTACCAACCCGTAACTAGACTAAATCCATCATCATGCATAAACCCAGAAAATTTCTCAATCTCATATCCACAGATTAAAATATGGCATTACTATGCAAATTCAACTGTACAGAATTCTCAAAATTTCCATTTTTAGGCCATGGGTATGGCAGAGGGAAAGATTCAGAAGTAGGTCTTAAATACTATTCAATATTTAGGCAAAGATGATATCGTGAAACACTTTTGGAGTCATCTTTCCCTCTTCAGTATCATGTCTATATGCACCAATAGCACCAATTTCAGTACAACTTCTGCCGTGCTTCAGCAAAATTAGCTCTAAAGACTGTGAATTTAAATGGATATTTAAAATTTTAGCAAATGTATGATCTGTGTGTATTTTCTTAATTACTACAAAGATCACTTATATCAACTACACTTTACTCATAGTTCCACAGAGAACAATTACTCTTTTCCATTAATGAATAATTATTCAGAAGTTTAGAGTTTGGTGCCTGAGTATGAATAACCAACCGCTCACAGACTGTCCATTATTTTTTTTCTTATTTAGCGAAGAACAAAAACATTAACAAGTAATTAAGAAAATTATTAACCATTCAATACATTCCAAAAGCGATAAGGAAGGATTTGGGAAAATAATCAGCACTTCCAAGAAATATTGAAGATACTGAAGCAAAGACTATTTTCCATAGATGATGCCTGGAGAAAGTACAAATTCTCACAATGATCTTGGCTTGTCTTCATTAAATCAACTTTGTTCTACCACGAGCATTCTGAAATGAAAAACAAGACTGCTGGGTTCATCCTCCAGGAGTGGCACTGACTTCACACAATACCAATCCTTGGCCGTTTCTCAAGGAATTTTATGGGATCCTCTCCCCACCATCACGTTTTAATGCACAGGTACAGATCGCACCTAAAGCCTTGAACTGCAAGGCCCAGCTCAACTTTAGCAGGCTGCCCTCGAGCACTTCGCCTACAGCTCATCTACAAACACCCCCGGCAGTGCCGGGCAGGGCACGGACATGGACACGGACACGGTGGAGCGGGGCCCGCCCTCCCCATCGCCACCGGGAGTTTCCCCTTCACCTCAAGCCGCGTTGCAGCTCCCAAAGCTCCCGTTGGAAAGAGGGTTCGCAGCCGAGGTGACAACAGTGTCGAAGATGTTTGCTTTAAAAAGCAAAACCACTTTTATTCTGTTAAGGGGACAAAAAACTCCAAGCAAACAAACACACAAACACAACAACAGAAAACCCCAAACAAAAAAAGCCTTTTGTCCACCCCACTAGGGGCGGAGCGAAAAAGTTGGAGCGCTCCCGGGAAAGGAGCTGGGGAGGCCGCCTCAGCGCGGACCTGGACACTGCCGGAGTCCCGCGGGCGAAGCTGTCCTGGCCGTGTCCCGGCCCACGGAGCTCCAGCCGCCCACGCACTCCAGTGGGATGGGCGAGGCGGCGGACTTCGGCCCGCTTTCGAAACAGCACGAAGCCGCTCTAACACATCCTCCGCAGCGGCCAAAGGGTGCGTTCCGGGGGGAAGTCCCACCCGCGCTCCTGCCCTGCCTCCCCACGGACCTCTCCGCCGCCCGCCCCCGGCTCCGCTCCCTCCCCGCCTGCGGCCCCAGCGCTCGCAGGGACCACCCCCGTCCCCCCCGGAGCTGGGCGGTGGCTGCCGAGGGTGGGCGGCTTCGGCCCCGCTGCTCCAGCGCCCGTGGCAGCCCCACACACGAGCGGCCTCCGCGGCGAGGAGGGACAGAGCCGTGTCCTGTGGGTGCCCCCTCCTGCGGGACAGAGCCGCGATCTCCTGCTCAGGCGGCCCCGCTCTCTGCGGTGCAGGAGCCCCCCGAGCGGGGTCGCGGGACCCGGCGGAGCTCACAGCGGCCAGACACGCTTGTTCTCTGGAGGAAGCAGGGAGGTAAGTGGGCTTGAACGGTCCCAGCCGTGGAAAGGAAACTTGCAACAAAGTTTTTGTAAGTGAATGAACTTCCTTCCTAGCGGGACTGAAGTGAAAGTTAGTCCAAAATATTCCCACGGCAGATTCATTTAAACGGTGTTACACAGCCTCCAGCAGGGAAAAACAAACCAACAAGAGGTAAGTGCTGCTTTTACCTGAGGAGCTGTTCCTCCTGCGCCTTACACAGTCAGGCCTGACAGGTTTTAGCAGTGCCGTGAAGGTTAAACGTCCTGACGAGGTCTCATTGTTCTGCTGCATCGTGTATTGTCCGTGCTGTGGACATCTCTGGGAGAGGGTCATATTTTACATCTGACGGAGAGGATATTCTCTTTTTGGCTCTGTCAAAATAGGGCAGGGAGTAAAGTTTCAGGCACAGTGGCCCTCTTTGTTTCAGGATCAGTTTAGAAGAGCTGGGCCAGGACAGTGCTTGTGCAGAGGGACCACGGGTAGAGGAGAGTGGATGTGGATCAATACAGCAAAAAGAACTGTGCCTTGAAACTAGTGTTTTAATCCATTCAATCCAAACATGTACGCTGCATTTAAACTAAATCAGAATGGCTTGATTCTTGACCTCTGCACTTCAGAACTTAAAAGAGCAGAAGTTTGTGAATCATCTACACACTGACTCTCAAAGTCACTTGAATGTTATGGCCAGGACAGCACTGACTGAGTTCACACTTTGCAAGATAAAAATGCTCTCAGCTGTTATTTTATCAGTCCTGTTCCATTTGATGTAAAATGAAACAAATAAATGCGACAGAAAACCCACAAAACCAATCAAACCACAAAAAACACTAACAAAAAAAAACAAACATGAAATTGTATCTAACTATAAATGTGGGAAATATGGTGGAGTAAATTTAAAATAATGCTTCAGTTACTAAAAAAAGAACATCAACATTAGATTCAGCCTTCTTGGCTGGTAATTCAGCCTTCAGCCCAGACAGTGGGTGCTCTGTCATGGTACATATTTTTGATCACTCATTTGCAGTTTTATCGAAGAACAGGACAGTTCTGGTTGATTAACAGTAATGATGTCCAGTGCCCTCTAACATTTTTAGATTAGGCACCTCATCCACTACAGAACTATTTTATTTCTACCCATTTTCCAATATACCCTCCTATGCATGGAGAATATCTGCCTTCCTCTCTTTGCAGTGGACTGTGAGTCCTTCAGAAGTCTAAGAGTAAGGTCTCTGGGTTGAATCCTAATGCCTTTGATTATCTTTCTTATAGAGTACAAACCAGTTTAAGTCCTTAGATGCCCTATGCAGCCTCTTTTTTCCCCCTCTCCTTTTTGTCCCAAAAAAAATTAAATAAAAATAAGTAAATAAATAAATAAAGTAACACATTCTTCACCTTTTACAGCATCACTGTCCCTTAGAGAAATCTGTTTTCACATGTGACCCCAGATCAACATCTGTGGAGTCATAACAGGAGGTACTGTAGGTACTCACAGATTACAGCAGCCTGATAGTGTATTCAGAAATGTGTTACAGTAAAGGCCCCAAACACCTCATTTCAGAACTCCACTGCCCACTTTGAGCTCACCAGTGTCCAATTAAGTATATTATTAAATTGTAGCAAGAGAATTTTCCTGCTCAGGTGCTCCTGCTCTCCTCAGTCTTGTAAGACCACCGTCTATAGGCCTTGCTGAATAGCAACATCTGTGGATACAAGCTTTTTTAAAATGAGCTCCAGATTTTGAAGCTCTACTGCAATACAGGGAATGTATTTTATGTTGCTGCCACGTGCATTTCTGCAGGTCTGCTCACTGATTCCTGAGGAACATCTTACCACGTGTTCATAAAGAGGTCCTGACTTGGGGGAATTCTGATAGACATGCAATAATATTCAGTGAGGCCCAAAAGACAGCTTTTTGTTGGTAGTAAGTAGAGAGCATTCCAGTAGAACCATTCTGTGTATACTTTCATATTTTTACATATTTCACTTTGACATATCTACTACAAGATTTAATAGAGCTGCCATAAAACTATAATTCCCTGGGTAAAGAGGGCCTGCTTCCTCAGCACCTTTCAGAACCTCAAGTGATTCTATGCATAAAGATAATGACTTGATTTTTTCCAGCAAGCACCTTTCTTGCTGAAACACAGTTTTTAGGAACACTGAACAGGTTCTAAATGCTCCAGTGCAAAAACAAAACAAAACAAAAGGGCCAGATGGAACTAAGAGAAAGTTGAGTGCAAAGATGCTCAGTGTAAAAAGATTACATTTTCTATGGTTCTGCCACATTCCACAAGACTATTTGCCACAGAAGAACTTGAATTGTGATTAACCCACGCATGCTCATAATACTTCATACATTATTGTAGAGAAGTATCATCATGTTCTGATTTGGGGACTTGATGGTCTCAATCCTCGATACCAACCTCTTCAATAAAACGTTGAATAGTTTTGAGTTTTAAAGCCTGTATCTGTGAGAGGCTCTTAAACAAACCAGCTTTTAGAAGGCTATAGACTTCAGTATTAGGATTCTGGCACAAGGCAAGACACAAACACTTATTCCTGTCATATCGCTGCTGTCTTTGGAGTGCCACTTCAAAGAGCTTTTTTGGAGAGCTCAGTAGCCATTATTTATGCTGTAGCAAGCTGTAGAACTACAGCCTCCAGCACTACCAGAGTGGATCAGTCCCTGACTGAACTCAATTCCAGGGATTTTGGAGAATCTACTCTGAGCCCAGGACTAGGTAGATTTCAGGCTTAACAGCCAGTGTTCCCGTCAGGAGCTACAGCAAAATTTAATGGCTTTATCAATGCCAAAAGAAACCAGTCAGTATTCATTTCAGAGTCTGTAAGCCCTACCTGTTTATATAATATGTTGACCTTCTGTAGGACCAAAATCTGAGTGTTTACTTCTCCCAGAAAAGTAGAAAAAAACCACATTATAGGGACAGAGTATCTTTCCCATATTTTTCAGACCCAGGCCTGTATTCTACCAAACCCCATCATCAATCTGCAGTTCCTGAATCAGTAAAGTCCTGTGACCCTTTAGTTTGGCAGGTTAAACATCAGTACTTGAAAACCACAACCCTCTTCATCACAAACAAACCAAGTAAAAACCTCTCTACCTTTGCACGCACCTCTGCTGCATCCCAGGAAAGGGAAAAACCTCCTTCTACAAGAGACAATCCTTTCATAGTTGCCACCTGCAAAAAACAAATTCCACCCTCACCTTCAGCTGGGCTCACTTTTGAATTAGCCATGTGAGAATCACCTGTGTGAACTTCAGGCTCAGACATATCCCCAGCATCTTTTTTTTTTTCTTTGCAGAGCAGACTGTGCTCCATGGGTGGGTTGTTCATTTTTCAGAAGTTTGGGGTTTGTACAGCCTATTACAAGTTCTTCTAAGAAGAGTCAGATGTATGCTTCTTCCCTGCCTTTCCCTGAGAGTAAAAAATAAACATAATTTTGCACATGAGATTGTAGATTAAATTGTGTATAATTCTACATGGAAGACTTTTAACATTTGCTTTCACAAACTTTACACTGTAGAGTTTCATCCAAGAAAACGAGTAGAGTTCAGTTCCACTGTTCAGTAAGAAAAAGCTGATTATTTCAGTGATTCATTAAGGCATGGGTTTTTTTAGTGAAAAACCCTAGACATTTAAAAAGAAATATAGGGTTTATATTAAAAAATATTGGATAACTATGAAACTTGAATGTAAAAAAAAATCAACATTAACAGCACAACTAATTTCTGAAAACTTTTATATCACATAAAATATTTATATTCTTATATATTTCTTATATTCTTTCCTATTAGAGGTGGATGAAGAGAGACTACTACGTAAGCAAAGATTTCCACCTTTTATAGGTTTGGCAAATACTTGAAAATTCTATCGTATATCTATCTCAGGAACCAGGAGCAAATCAAAAGCAGGCTGCATACAATATACAATGGTACACCATTTGACTGGTGCATAGACTGCATTAAAAGAATAATAAGGCAGCAAATCTCAGAGTAAATGTTTTCTGGTTTATTGATATTGTTAATATTATCCATTGTTTCTGGATAGTGAGAATGGGTGAAGTATACCAGTGTTACCTGAAAATTACTGACATTCTAGAGGTAGTAATGCTTACATCTTAATTAGTATTTTTGTTTGTTTTTCTAGGGTAAAACACTGGATCTTTGCTGAAAATTCTGCAAAACTGGTACTACCAGTAAAGATGTCGTACTTAATAAAAGGAGTTAAGTGGTGCAGTCCCATAAGTCAGATGGGCAAAGTAACAGGAAGCCTCTTTAAAGCACACACATTAAAGAACATTTTGGGCATCAATGAACAACAACTCAAAATTTCACGTGCATCATCTCAACTTAGCTCTGAAAAGGCAAACTCCTATAACTACATCATTGTTGGAGCTGGATCAGCAGGGTGTGTATTAGCCAACAGACTGACAGAAGACCCTCTCAGTACTGTGCTCCTTCTCGAAGCAGGCCCTAAAGATACCCTTCTAGGCAGTAAAAGGCTGATGTGGAAGATTCACATGCCTGCTGCATTAACATACAACCTCTGTGATGAGAAATACAACTGGTACTACCACACAACACCCCAAAAGCACATGGACAACCGAGTAATGTACTGGCCCCGAGGGAGAGTGTGGGGTGGCTCCTCCTCCCTCAATGCTATGGTTTACATCCGAGGGCATGCAGAGGATTATAACAGATGGAGCAGGGAAGGGGCTACAGGATGGGACTATGAACATTGCTTGCCCTATTTTAAGAAGGCACAGACACATGAACTGGGGCCAAATCAGTACAGAGGTGGAAGTGGACCCCTTCACGTGTCAAGAGGGAAAACAAACCATCCTCTTCATCAAGCATTCCTGGAGGCAACCCAGCAAGCTGGGTATCCCTTCACAGATGACATGAATGGCTATCAGCAAGAAGGATTTGGCTGGATGGACATGACTGTACATCAAGGTAAATCATAATGGGGTCCATAGATCATTTCTGTTTCTGAGCCATCAGTGGTACTTCTGAAGTAATTTTGGAATATGAATATATAATCTGCACTGGATGCCATTTGGGTGTTCAGATTACTACACAGCTATGGCACTCTGTGTTTACACCCTGCTCATTTCAGCTTTCTATCAGTCTAGCGGGTATTTCATTGAAAATTGCATTGGCAGGCAAGTCTTGATTCACAGCTAAACTGCCACTGTGGAATTTGTTCTGTTAAAATAAAATCTTTAGTTATTATTTCAAATCACATCTGCTTTGAACTGATAAACTCTGTGAAGGCTTTCCCTCTGTAAACATCCTGGTGGTTATTGGCCAAAATCTGAAGAATACTGAGAATGACTATTTTGATGTTTAATGTAAATATACATTGTAGGTCAGAGATGGAGCACAGCTAGTGCTTATCTTCGCCCAGCCATATCACGCCCAAATTTGTCAGTTGCAGAGAAGACACTTGTAACAAAAATCTTGTTTCAAGGAACAAAATGCATTGGTGTTGAGTATGTGAAAAATGGGCAAACGAAAAAGGTAAGAGATTTTTATTTTCCAGTTGAAAGGTATGAGTCAAAGCAAAGTTAATTAAAAAAAAAAAAAAACAAACTTTTAATAAAGTGGCACCACTATAGGATTCCTTGTCAGTTGTTTCACAGTGGGTGAAATTTCAGTTGTATTGATTTAGAGATTAACTTCTCCATCATATTTCCATCTCTCAGTACTGAGGGGACAAGTCATGACTTGATGTTACACAAGAGTGTTGTGTAAGATGTCTGATTGGAACCTATGATGCAATCATGCACTGTCTCAGCATATTGACTAGTGTGCTGCAATGCTGATGTTTCTGAAAAACAATTCTTAAAATGATGTTCTGGCATAAGAAAATCTGTAAAAGCCACATCTGAAATCTAAAGGGCTCAAGGGATAAATAACGAGTCTTTCACTTCTACTTTACCATTACGTCTCAAGAAAGCAGTGGGATGAAACGTGGGATAGTAATGATGAAACATAAAGATGAAACTTGCCTTATGGTTGGTTGTGGAATGAGTATTTTTCAGCCTCTTTCCAGCTTCCACTGAACATGTGATTGTGTGGAAGGAAGCTCGAATTGTCATTACAACTTAACTCTGTGGAGAAACAGTTCATTTTATGCCTCTTTCAAATCCACTGACTTTGTAAGAGCTAAAACATCCTCACTTCCCTTAACAGCTGGCTATGGGGTGTGTAACTCCTAAAGGGGTTTGCATGCTAATAACCTGAGATACTTAGACATAACAACTAAAAAAGTGTAATGATAATATCCTAGAGAGAGTACAAATTTTAATGGTTTGAGTTCAGTAAGTCTTGTAAGACTCAGCAGACAAGTGTTCTGTGGCTGAACACCTGCTAAAAGTTAAAATGCAGAACAAATAAACCGTTCTTTCATTTTTCTAGTGTACAGAATGAATCTGTTGCTGTCTAAGTGGTTTGGTAATGATAATCATTTTAACAATGTAAAACAAAAGTTGCAGAACATTTAATTGATTTCATGAGCTATTAAATGTATGTGAAAACAGTGTCTCTAATTGCTGTTCTTGTGCCATTATCAAGATTAACTTTGTTGAAGAAAGCTTTGGAAAACTAATTACACATGATCAAAGACTGTCTGAATATCAGAACATTTAACTGCAAAATTTTTTAATTCTTTAATTGCTCTGAATTTTCATGCATATTAATATATCTATGAATTATACATAGAGAAAGAATTATATATATTTAGCATATATCAGACAAAGTACACCTTCAAAGTATTTCCCTTCTTTCCCCTCACCCCCAGCATCACAATTGCAGGATTTCTACTCTTTCACTTTCTAGAAAATTTTATACCTGTTAGGATGGAAAAGCTAATAATCTTATTGCATTATGAACATCAAGATGAAACACTTGATTCCATTAAAGAGTTTCTGGTTTTACAATCCATTTTAGATAGGATCTCTTTTACGTCAGAAGATCACCAAAACCTGATTCACGCATGATTCAAAACCTATTCACCAGCCAGTCACTTATTACTTCACTAGAGGATGAGGTCCTAGAGAAGTTCCAGGATTCCAGTAAGCTCTCTGACAAAAGTATGGAAGGTAGACTGAACATTCCTTGACTTTTTAAGTTCAGAATCAAGCAGAAAATAATATTTTAAAGGATAAAAATGTTTCAATGTATCATAAACTAAATAAGCCATACAAAAATGTATCAAAGTCAGTTTTTCTCTTAGCATCTTAACTTTAAACCCCATGAAAGACTATATAGGCTGCAGATAACTGCAGTGCTGACTTTGCAGTGAGTTTAGAGTGAACAAGCATCATTTGAATGGTTCTTCTGTGGTGTAGTTGTTCTTTCTAAAGAACAGGTGAACATTGAATTTTTTTTCTTATCTCCAAGAGTCACTATTCAGTTTGTAATCCCTAACTCAGTGTCTATACAACAGATATCTTGTATTTCAACAGGCAACATTCATGTGACCAGGGAGGATGGAACACGTGTGTGTGTCCATGAGCCATCTCCCTGGAACAGAAAGGGATATTTTGAACATATAGTCGCAGAGAAGGTTCTAGGAAAAGAACTAAACAGCACAGAAAACTGAGTGAAAGGCAGAGGAAGTTTAGCAGCTATATCATGGCCAGCTCAGGGCTCAGACCAAACTGTCTGACAAAAAGTATGTCAGCAAAACAGAATTAAGAGATATGCCTGCAGACAGTTTTCTCAGTAGTGTAGTGATTGAGAGGCTTCTGAGAACTACAACAAGCTAAGAAACCGAACATTAGTCTTGGTTAAATGAAGAAAATAAGCTCTTGAAAATTTCTGAGCTAGCATGTCTCCCTTCAAGATCACCCTTAGGAGTTTCAGTTTTAATTTACAAATGGTTATTGAAAATGGAAGAGAAGCTTAACTGCCTGATCCGAGTGTCATAGGTACTTTTTTCCTAGCAAGTAGGACAGCAGTTTATTTGCAGCCGTGGTACTGACTGAGCTGAATGTTTATGTGCCATCCAATTTGAATGGATTGTAAAGATGGGAATAAATACAGAAATGATCAAAGTGAAAGCTTGATTATTTCTCTCTGCGGAAACTTCTGGCAAGACAGGAACACATTTAGGATGAGGAAAATGTGAGGGAAGGGTGTCTAATCTGGATCAGAACAGCATATCCAAACAGAAGCTCTTGACGTTTCTTTCAGTCAGCTCAGGCTTAATAATCTTAGGGCTTTTGTGCTCATTTCCTTTTAGGTTTTTGCCAATAAGGAAGTTATTTTAAGTGGAGGTGCCATAAATTCTCCACAGCTGCTTATGTTGTCTGGAATTGGAAATGCAGATGATCTAAAAAAACTGGGGATCCCTGTTGTTTGCCATCTTCCTGGTAATTTCTTTATTTGTTTTAACCTTTCACGTTCTGACAGATGCAATTCAATGACCGTTAAATAAAATGAATCATGAAACTCAGTTTTCTTTATGTCAGATTGTGTGGACTGAAATGTGTTTGTTACAAATCAATGGAAAGATGCATTGATTTTATACAAATCACTGGAAACATGCACTGATTTTAGAACTGAACAACAAACTCCTACAAACTCCTACACTTTCTTCACTACATTTGATAGTAAAAATGCTTTTCTGAGTGCATACTTTAAGGTTAAGCAGCACACTTATTAAGAACTTTGAATGAGTTTTGATCTACAACAGATTGTATAAACTCCCACTGTCACAAATACTCAAATATAGAAAGAATAACATGAACTCATGCAAAGTCCTTAAAACTAAAGGCATGTCCTTAAAACTAAAAAAGTTAGTACTGTCTTAACTTTCTATTTTCATTCTAGTTATGCTATGTTTATGTAAAACCTTATTCTGACATGAGCAAAATTTTGGCTGATATAACTCATGGTCTTGGTCTTAGTCACCACTGCCCTTGTAAGAGGTTAGTTTAGTTCCCATTTATGTTGTTTTTTGGTAGCAAACATGGTTTGTAACAGTTCTGTATGAAATAACTTCCCCCCCATCTTTTCTTCTCCCTCCAGGAGTAGGCCAGAACCTTCAAGATCATTTAGAAGTGTATGTCCAGCAAAAGTGCACCAAGCCTATTACTCTATATAGTGCACAAAAGCCACTTAACATGATAAGGATTGGTCTGGAATGGCTTTGGAAATTTACAGGTATGAAAAAAGTATGCAATCATTCTACCCTTGATTGATTTAGAATTATTACAGCCTTTCATCCATGGATTTCATAATCTGGGAGCCTTGATGTGTAAATTTTTTTTTAACGCTCTGGAAAATAACTGGAACTTGCAAATGGACTTGAACTATATTCTTCTAAATCAGAATATTTTAATGCAATAATATCTTAGGTAACGAGGAGGTTATTATACACCATTTTTCACATTTCTATATCTCATTTGAAGAAAAATTCTACATTTAAAAATCAGTGCTACTGAAAAAGTTATTGTTAAAAAAATGAAGAAAATATTCTACTTGAAATCCATGCAATGTTAATAAAAATATATTGTTGAACTGAACTAAGTTTTCTGCATAATTGTCCCAAAGAATTTGTTTGTTGTTCTGATCAGAATCCTTTAGGCCTGCAAGTAAATCCAAACCGACTTTTGCTAAAATGACAGTGCATTTTACAGTAACTCAGGTGTAGGTTGTACCTTAAAAAGAATCTGTAAATACAGTCCTTGATATCAATAAAACAGTTTGGTCAAAGTTGAGGTCTTCCCCATTTGCTGAATTATTCTATTAGTATTTGACAGCTTAGGCTGGATATATGTGGCTTTTTACCACGCAAGTAAATACTGACAGCTAACTTAGAGTATTGAACAGATGTGGAAATAACATTATATGGGGCATATTGTGAGCTTTTCATCTTTCCCTTCAGGGTAGGGACTGTGGATATCTCTGCCTATTACATGTGACTGATGGGATAACTGTGCTGCACCTCAGGGAGTGTGCAGGACAGGAATATCAGGGTGCTGCAGTCGGTTCCCTCCACACCTGTGGGTCCTGGGACCAAATCTGCTTCTGGAGTTGGACCCTGGACCTGTCAGTTGGTGAGAGAACGGTAACATCCCACTCTCAAATAAGCAGGATTTCCTAAGTTATGCGTATTTACATTTATCTAGCCATTAAAAAGCAGATGAAAGTGATGCACATTGCTTAAATTACAAGCTGTTCATAATGGATTCATGTTCCTTGCAATTGATGCTGAATCTATAAATTATTCACAGTAGTGTTACTAAGGGTTAAAAAGAAGTGGATTTGTTGGTCTTCTGAGGTCTTTTAATGGCATCTTCTCTCTCATTTACACTCTCTAGGTGCGGGAGCCACTGCCCACTTAGAATCTGGTGGTTTTATCCGAAGTGGACCAGGGGTTCCTCACCCCGACATTCAGTTCCACTTTCTTCCTTCTCAGGTGATTGATCATGGTCGGGTGGCTTCCAAGATGGAAGCTTACCAGGTGAGTTGAAGAATATGTTCCAGTCATGTCTTGTATTAGCAAGGAGGCTTACACTCCATTATTAATATTGGTAATTTGACTGTATACTGAAAAATACTTTGTACAGTATCATATGAAAGAGTTGCCTTAACCTCCTACATTGGGTTAAAGACCACAAGCTTGTCATTTTATATTGCTACCAAAATTATGTTACTTTTTATCTCATATCAAAATTATGATACTTTTTATCTTTTTATCTCAGCAAGTATTGAATTGCTGGTGAAGGATTTGCACTGCTGAAGTGCCATAATACTATTGGCTGGGGTAACATTGTGGTAGGTGCTGCTGAAAACTAAATCAAGTTCCACTAAATCCGTTCCACTGCAGTTTAGACAAAGGTTTAAGTGAAAATTTATAAGACCACACATTTATTCATTGACATAAATCCAAGCCCCATTCTAGAGTATGATCTTGATTCAAGTCTGTGCTAATGCTGGGGAACTGTCACTGAATATATATGTTTCTCGTTGCCACTCTCTTTTCTTCAGGGATGGTAGTAATTTGGTCCAACTGCTGATTGTATTAGAATGCTCTGCTACTACTAAATCGGAATGACTGTATTTTAAATCAAAAGAACAGCTGTGAGTTGGTATTTCCTTTCCCTTATGGAATACCCTTACAAAAAATTTATGTAAAAAGGGAAAGTGTTCAATGGTATTTTCCATTATCTCTGTTTAACATTTATGTTTGCTGAATTTGTAAAGTCTGTCTAACTTGCAAAAAAACCCAAAACCGCACAAAACAAACAAACAAAAAAAACCCCAACCATCATACTGAATTTAGAACCACATCTGGTGGGATTGTGTCATGAGTACAGCACTGTTGTTACAGGTCCATGTGGGACCCCTGAGGAGCACAAGTGTGGGCTGGCTGAAGCTGAAGAGTACAAACCCAAATGACCATCCTATCATTGAGCCCAACTACCTGTCAACAGGTAAATGCAGCCTCTCCTTGCTCTGATGTCAACTTACTTCCTGCCTGTTTTGGTGACAGATTTTTCTGTCTACTCAGCACCATTTCAGAAACGTTGGTTGGTACATTATTACTGATTTCTCATTTATAAAAGTCAACTAGTATTGAAAGAGGTCGTTGCCCAAAGCACCCTATAAACTAGAAAGAATTCTTTGGAGGGGATGCAGTCAGAATTCCTTCCAGCCTTTTGTCTTCTATGCTATTTTTGCTGTTATGCATTCTGTATGTATTGCTAAATTGAAGATCTACTTACAGTTTTCTTATTTTCTCTCTGCACAGAACAAGATATTTGGGAATTCCGCCAGTGTGTCAAGTTGACCAGAGAGATCTTTGCTCAGAAAGCTTTGGAAAACTTCTGTGGGCCTGAAATTCAACCGGGAAGCCATGTTCAGTCTGACAAAGAAATAGATGCTTTCATAAGGCAGAAGGCTGATAGTGCTTATCATCCTTCCAGCACCTGCAAAATGGGTCAGCCTTCAGACAGCACTGCTGTAGTTGATCCCCACACAAAAGTCATTGGCGTTGAAAACCTGAGAGTAGTCGATGCTTCAATAATGCCCAGTGTTGTCAGTGGAAATCTGAATGCCCCAACCATCATGATAGCAGAAAAAGCTGCAGATATAATTAAGGGCCTCCCATCACTTCAGGAGAAAAATGTTCCTGTATATAAGCCTAAAACCTTGGAATCACAGAGATAAACAAATATTCTCAAACTTTCACATCTTTTGCTACTTTGGCTTTGATCAGCAATGTGGGTATCTCATATTGAACATGCCAACGTGAAAAATATCCCACAAAACAACATATCCTAATAAAATAACTATTAATTTGAACTTTTTTTTTTAATTAAACTACTTGCTTCTTTTTGTTTTTAATGAGCTGGCTTAAGTTGCTTATTTTAAAATTACAGAATCATAGAATATGCTAAGTTGGAAAGAACCCATCAGGACCACTGAATCCAACTTTTGGCCCTGTGCAGGACACTCCAAGAATCACAAGTCAAGTTAAATAAGACCTCCTGTGGTAAAATCAAACTTTTGGTTAAAGAGAAGCTGTTTCTAAGTCAGATGTGCACACGAGCCAGAAATAGAGTGCAATTGCATGAGGAAGGGAAGATATTAATGTGTACTATTTTGAAAATCCTTATGGTCTGCCTTGTTATTTACAGAAACATCCTTAAAGTTACTGGTCTTAGCTCCAAGGTAATTGTTTGCAAAAGATATTTCTCAACAAATATTGTGAATGGTGCCTTGCTATCACTCAAATTTTATTTAAACAATTACAGCCATACTACCTTTAAAATGAAATATTATTCAAAATAACTGCATAAGGTCAGATACTGATAATATGGGATCTTTTTAAATTAGAAGACAAGTATCTCATTCAGTGAATCCATTTTAGTTGGGACTTAAATCTAAATTTTATTATCTTCAAATTAATCTTGTAAATTAAGATACATGATCTTTCATGGACTTAATGAAATTGAATCCATCGATCAGTTTGTAAGAATTGCAAAATAACTTCTGACTAAGCAGCTGTCAAAATATAAAGTAAAAGCTTCTGTAGCCTAAAAGTTTGGTGGCAAACAGAATAAACTTTTTTTCAGAAAAAAAAAATGGAATTTGACACCCTTTGAATAGACTGTAAAAAACCTTGCTGACTCAGACACTGGCTAGAGGGACAACTGCAGATGTTTAAGGCAGATACTTGTACCTGGTGCTGCTCGCTGTAAGGCAGTGATTGGAAGCCCTGCTGTTAACTGAGGGAAAGGACTTGATTCACTTGAATGTCTGCATAAAGACAAACAAAAACACTGAAGATGACGGCAGTGAACTCTGCTCCAAAAAGAGCCAGGTAATCCCTTTCTATGTATGTGATGCATTTTTTTGAAATGAGGGGAAGAACAGGAATATTTCAAGTCGTAGGTGATTGATTAGCTGAAAGACATGATTGACCTGATGTAGCTGTGTGTTTGGGAGAAGCATGGACTGCATATTCTGTACCCTTTAATGGCGAATCTTTTTTATTCAGCACCTGTGCTCCTGAGATTTTTCCTTTAAAGGTATTCAGCAAGTGTCTTAGTGTCATTTGGAACACAATTAGCATACTCAGAGTAATATAAACAGGTGAGACTTACCACAGTCCTGTGCAGTTGAGAGGGGAAGCAATTTGGCAAGATGGAAATCCGAAGTTCCTGCATTTGCAGATTTATGACATGGGTTTCCACTCTAGGCATGCAAGATGGAAATTGTTATTATGCAACTGCAGAGGATTAACTAGCCACTGGCTTACATAACTTACCACTGAACACACAGAGCTATCCTCTGCCATTATGTCAAGCCCTAAAAATACGAGTAAATAGAAAGGTATCCACACCACACTATATGTGTCTTAATAATCAGGCATTTCTTCTGAAACATAATCTTTTCTTGCACCCGTAGATACCTTGCAGATTCCTTCCCTTCTAAACACTTAAGCATTTTCATTGCTGCGATCTGCAGTTGCTTTATTAATTCCAGCCTCACTGCCGTAGAACACTGAGGCTCCTTCACGACATTCCTTTGATGCAGTGCTAGAGAAATGGCTGGAAGTTTTTGCTGCCCTGGGGAAACCTTTAGGTAAGACCAATCTTACCATTAATTTCTCTTGCTGATACCTGGCTGCTGATATTGAATTCCTGGTTGTTCTGACTCCTAGCAGAGTCAAGTCATGCTTAGAACATGTCCGAGATATTCTAACATGCCCCGTGGAGCACTGGCAGTCTGCTAGCTAAAATTAACCATCTTTTACAGCTTACTGGATTGCAGAACACAGGCTGATAATTCCAGAGTTTTACTTATTTAACAGAATAATATGGTGTGATTATTCCCAATTCTAACGAGACATTAATTTTTCTATAATATGCAGATGATACTATTTATGTATGCAGGACCAGTTAACGATAACAGCTGTTTGATGTGAGAATTTGGAAATTACTAGACCTACCAGCATGGCTTGAACCAACAATGGTTCTGCAAGCGAGAACATCAGCATTTCCATGGGAATATCTTGCTGCAGATGCTTCAGACAGCTGGAGGTCTCTGGTTGGGACAATGAGATTAAGAAAGAAAAGTGACCAAAACCACACCTTTTGTGCACACACCTCAGTTCAAATTGCTTTGGTATGACAAGTGCTTGTAAAAGCAGTAGAAAATATCAGTATTTGTAAAACTGCAATTTATGTAAGGTTTTGTACACCAGAACTTCTGATGTTTCAGCAACTTAAAATCCTTTCCAAGTGTCTGATTTCAATTAATCTGCAACCAAGTGAGGCAGCTATATAAATACTGGAAAACTGTAAACTAGGCTTGTAATATGCATTTTCTATAAAATAATCACAGAAATTTCTAGGAATAATTAAAGAATCTATACTTCTTATATTATAGTTAAAATGAAGAGTTATTGTAGAGAGAACACGATATCACCATATTGTAACTTTAGTCTCGTCATCCAAGCTCCAAAAAAACGGTGTTCAAATATATTTTGTAGATTCACTTTTTCAGTGAATTTACTTCACTGTAAAAGACTTCACTATGTCCAATTCTTTACTAATGTTTTCTGTCATTACAAACATATATAAGCCAATTTGGAGACTTAAAATATGCTCTAACTGTTGAGAGAACTTCTAGTTTTTCTGATTGGCAGTATTTTAAGGGTGTCAATTACCACATAATTATTCATACATTGATTACTTTTTTCCATAGACTTCTGTAGTAAAATTGAACAGGTATTCTATGTATCCATACGGATGTTCTCCCTTAAACCATTAACTACATAGAGCATGGTTTGAAACTAAATTTCCTTCATTGTTTATTTTTGCAAACATAAAATAGCTGAACTGCCCTAAAGAGTCTCTCTTCAGACTATTAAAGGCTAATGACTAACAGCAAGAAAATACAGTGAGGTCAGCATATTTTTTTTTTGTTTCTTTGGACAAATCATTAATTAAAAAAACCCATCTTTCAGGTCATTCTGCCAAATCTGATGTGCTATCAAAGATCCATGCTCGACAAAATAAAAGTCTGGGATTTTTATTTTTTTATGTTTAACTTCTGTTGCCTGGTGGGTTTCAGAAGTGGGTATATCACAGTAGGTGGAACTTTGAAAACAACTCATTGTTATTTCACAAGGTACCAAATCCAGAAACCTCCCTTTTGGCTTCCTGGATTTTATCTTTTTCTGTAAACTGGGAAAGTGCAAGGAAGTGACTACAGCTGGGTAACCTGCACAAGAACTTCCCAGCAGACAGCATGAAAAATACTGATGTTTTAGGGGATTATAATCAAATTTTCCTAATTGTTTCTATAGATCTGTATCTAGGGAAATAATAATATCTTTTTTTATATGAATACTCTAATTGTTTTTTTTATTTTCTGGGTAACAGCAACCATTCATAAAAGGCTGATACTGTAGCCTGATACTACATTCCACGCATCCCCTCCCATTCTTCAAACAATGCAAACAGAATTTAACCTTTGGAGCTTGTTGGTGAAAAAAATATTATTAAAAGGACACCCAAGTATAATAAAATTATTACACAGTTTTATTTTGAAGAACATTTTGCATTTGTTTTAATACAAAATGATGTAGGTCAAGAAATAATTTACAAACCTTTAAGTTCTTATCCTGGCATTTGAAATAAGAATGATTTCAGAGGAAGTCTGTAAGCTATTCATAGGAAACTGTCATTATGTACAAAATGCTTATTGACATGTTTTAAACATCACATTTGTAAAAATGTGAACTGGATTGCTATCTAGCATATGAACTACAGGTAAAACCTGATAAGATAACTTGTTAGAACAAGTCATTGTTATCCAGTGCTAACAAAATAGACAGTAGCTTTCAGTGTGGTTTTTTATTATCCTCCAAGGTCATTTCAGCCTCAAAGTCATTTCAGGGTTTTACTGCATTGTGAACAATATCGAAGCCCTCTCTTGATTGCATAAAAATAAATCTTTGAAATAGTACACATAGAACAACAGAAAGGTAGAGGCAATAAAACAGCATACTTTGTATATCAAGGTTTTTGGTTCTGTGTAGAATCATTTTATGTTATTTCTTTCCATTCCGAGCAGAGAAAATAGCACTGAAGTAAAGCATTTTCATTTCCCTGTGAAGTATTTTCTGCCCAAGATGCTTCCTGTGTCAAATTAGGGTATGCAGGTATTACAGTTAGGCAAAACTAATTCTCTCATGACTATACCTTGGCAGAACTTGCCAAGTCGTTAATTTATTTTTTTTTTTGCATGGGAATAATACAAAAATAAAATTAGAGCTTGTTTTTCAGTCAAAAAAGTTGAAATAACTTTTAATCTTTTACCTTTCTAAGTATAAGACTGTAAGTAGTCAATGGTGCATCCCTTATGCAGAGAGATTCTTTTGACTCATTAATTAAAAAAAAAAATCTATTCTGTTGCCAAGTTCAAACTTGACTCTTTATCCCAAAAAGAGATTTACACTGAGAGGTGGCTCTATTTAAATATTTATGCTATAGATCTATATATTCCAAGTAAAAATACTTCTATCTAGAATTCTGTGGAGAGTTACAATAATTAGGGTCCATAAATATTGCTGCAGTTCAATTACGGTACAATAATTACAAAATATAGAACATCTCTTTACAAATACAAATCATTGTATATTACAATTAATTTACAATATTTTCTACTATATAATTTTTAGCAAACTATCTTATCTAATTCTACTATAACCTGGTTGCAAGTGCATTAGTAAGAATGCAATTATTCCAGTATATTTTGCCCTTAATGTGATAGTCATAAAACAGACTATCTGAATGATATTTTCCTATGTAAACTGATGTTACATATGACAGATTATTCTTTATATAACTTCTTTTTCCAACAATCTCTAACAGGTAGAGCATGACAAACTGTAGTTTAGAAGAGCATTAAGAAAAGAAATCAGGAGGCAAGTTTGAAAACAATGTTAGAATGGATATGCAACGGGTAGCTGATATGCTATTGAGCACTGAGGTAATGACATTATTTGTTGTCATCACTCATCTCATGTTGCTGTTTCCCATACAATTTTGTGCCGGACCTATACAGACATTTTCACTGACAAAATCCTGCTCTACTATGAAGGACAGCAGCACAAGGTTGAAAGACAGGCAAGATATTACACCTCAGAATCCTGCTCTAGCCCTCAAAAAACTGATTGTCACAATCTGCTTGGTTTCAAAATAACCTTATTCCTGCAGAGGGACTGAAGGCTCTGCAGGAGGAGACTTGACAAACTGCAGCTCTGATCACATTTCGGCAACCTGGAGATAATAAATGTATTAGTTATGGCTTCCTTGAGGTGTGACATCACTCGTACAAAACTTCGACTGGTTATTCACTCCAGCTAGTGCCTAGCATCTTTAAACTGTGAGGCACTTTTTCTGTTATTAGAATCATTTTCCTTGCTAAATACTATAAACTTGTAATGCATATCATTTCATCAGCTAAGTCTTCTTCATATCGTCCCGTTTCCGGTTCTTCATCGCTGTAGCCAGGACCAAAATCTTGAAGTTCATAATCTTGTCTGCTTAAAATTGGAAACATATCCCCATTGGTCCCATTGCTAATATTTCCATTGAGAAGATTACTTGCTGCACTTTCCATCTCATCAATGGTCATGTCACATGCATCAGCAATCTCGTGCTTTGTCGCAGAAACAAATTTAGGGTCCTTTGCATACCGTCCTAGGCCTTCAGATATAAGCACCTGGCAGGTGAAAGGGAGAGAGTGAGATACACAGTGGAACCAGAGAAAAACAGACAGATCATAACAAAGTTTCTTGTTTGTGGAGAACACTCGAAACCCCACTGTGAATCACTACAACAACCCACAGCAAAACTGTCTGTGTAAAGAACAGTGAAATCACCCTGCCAGCTATGTGATAGAGCAACTGATTGTGCAGTACATCTGAGACTTCTCTTTAGAAATTTGGCAGTAGTCTTTGATAAACATGAATCATCAGGCTGATACACTTAATGTATCTCAAATGGTGCAATTAGAACAACTGCCTGAAATACAGATTTTGTATGTTCTCAGTACTTTAAAGTACATGGAAAAAAGATGCTGAATTCCCATGTGCTAAAACAAGTAACAAAATGTATTTTTTAGCTCACAGCAATGGAAAGGAAGCAATAGATGGGAGCAACAACAGTAGTTAGTACTCAGAAATGCTGTGCACTCTTTATCTTCACATCCCTTTTAATATGAAATTCTTAACATTCTTCTGTACACCTACAAATCAATACTTGTAGTTGTTATTCACCCCTCTGATTCATAGAGTTTTTGATCTTTTATTCAGATTATTGCAAAAATGCTGATGTATTTCTATAGACATAATGAAGAGAACAGGCATATGCATCATCTCTTCCTTATTGCCATTGTGGAAGGATACTTCAGAACTGATCCTCATCTAGAAAACTTAAATTTCAAAATGCTGAAATATCTTCAGTTCTCTAATTACTACCTCACTGATTTTAAGATTTGGATTCAGCAGAAATCCTTTACTACCCAGTTCAAAGAGTTCCACCCTTTACTTAAAACCAGTTGGGGGCTATGAAACTGAAAATACCACATTTTCAGAGAGCTATTGTGAACAAAATGATAAGCTTTTCAAAGTCAACACAAAAACTGAACACACAGACACTCCCGGCCACTTCAGAGGTTCCTGCAATACTCACCGCTTCTACCAGACTGTCTGCACTCCTCTGCTTGTCACTGTGTTTATGCCTAAAGTCATTGGGGACAGTCAAATTGGCTGGTGTAAATGTCCGGTAGGAAATGTCCGGGTCATCCGTGTACCAAGAGCTCCTGTGCAGGGAAGGGAGGCTGCCGTTCATGTGCTCCGTGGAATCAGCCCTGTCCACCTGGATCAGAGGGGTGTAATACGGGGTACGGTCCCTGTTGGGAGGGGTGGCAGGTGGGGTAGCCCAGGAACGCGTTGAACGACTTGGTGAGTGTTTATGAGCTTTGCTGGAATCCAGACCTGCAACGGCCATGACCTGGTAAGGGGAAGAATGTTCGTGAGAAGTTCGTGACTTCAAATGCTCGGCCATACCCACTTCTCACTTCAGCATTTAGTGCAATTTTTCAGGCAGCAGCTTTGCAAAGGTAACATTTTTCTGTTGCGTAGTGTAAAAAAGCACTGAAATTGGTAAACTGACAGGATAAAGTGGCATTTTTTCCATTTTATGCATATCACAAAATCTTTTTGCTTATACAATATATTCAAGAAAGCAAATTATAGAAACATTCCTTCTGTCCTGCAGGGACAGGTTAGGAAACTGTCAGCATTATCCAAGCCAGGCACTGAGCCCCAGAAGGTGTGTGTATGTGGCACTTGCAAATTCTCACACAAATGAAGTTGAGTAACCATATAGGCAAAGATTAATAAACAGCTGCTGTATCATGCAGTCCTGGTCAAAATTCCTTAGGGCATCTCCTTCTTTGTGGGCACTTCAAGAGTCAAAGGGGAAGCTCCTCATTCTCAGTGTTTTGTACAAGGTCAGTATTTTATTACAAGCCCACACTTGGCCTGGAAGTCACTTGCAGCAAACACCACAACACACCAGTATTGTTTGAAACCACAGTGAAAATCAGAAGTACAATAGTGAAGCTGGAAAGATCTAATTTATTATTAGTTAAGTAAGAGTTTGTGTTTACCTGCTGTTGCATTAAATGAAGCGGTAAAGCAGTGCGATGGTGAAAATTGGGAGAGAGTGGTATCTCATCTTGGCTACTCTGTCGGCGGAGGCATTCAAAGTTAAAGGAAGATCGTCTGTGGGCTACAGGGAAACCAGAATTCATTAGGAAAATATAGTATTTCTCCTCAAAGTCTATTATTTCCAGAACTCCAGTGTGAGTCAACTATGACACAAATAAAAACAGATACCCCAGTAAGAAACAACTTATGCCAACAGAAGCAAGGAAGAAAGCAGTTATAAGATAAAGGATAGGTTCATCACATGAGCAGAAGCAGTCCCAGGTAGAAATCATACAAGCAGCCTAACATGACAGAATTTGAGGCAGCTGTTTCACAGAACAAGCTTGTGTGATGCACCTGACTGGTTCAAACACCCAACTGCAGAGTTTTGCCATAAACTGCTGTGAGTTTCTTCTTTTTTTCCCATCGTTTCAAACTCAATTCTAATGAACCAGACTTCCCAAAGCAAATATCAAATTCCCAGTTCCTTGGAAGCCACGTGCAATATGAAAATTCATATCCAAGTCAAAGCTGACTCATGTTGTCAGTTCCTGCTATTTATTGTGTTACTCAGAACAACAACCAGCCATGGTCTCAGCTGTCACGTAAGCTGTAATTCATGTGAATGCTAGAAAGGAAAAAGTAGAAATCTGAATTGAAACAAGATGTTTGGCTGATATGGAAATGTTTCAGCTGGTCTTGGTGAAAACCTGCAGAGTGCTGGGAACCTTCAGTGTGAAGAAAGCCTGGACGCTGAGCAGCAGCTGAAATCCAGATACATCCTCACAGCTGCAAGCATCAGAGTGGAAAACTGGAAAGAACCTGACAGTACCAAGAAATAATACAAAACTGTGCTCTCTTGAAACTAAGTGAAACTATTCTTGGTGTCTTTTCTCCAACACCAAGAATTTCATGAACAACTGAGTTAAGTGCCATGGACACTTATTGCTGGATACTCACAAGCAAGGTTCTTTAAAGAGCCATTGGCCTAAAACAGGTACCTGCAGGAGGTGACTCAGTCCACTCAATGCAAACTTTGTCTCTTTCCATTGTCTGTATGGTAAATTCAAATACAGGAATGTGAGCCTTAGCTCCTGATCCTAACATGCTAAATGTCCCAATACCAAAACAAATAAAACGCAATCCAAAAACTCCCCTCATCCAAAACAAGACACTTTTCACATGCTTCTCTGCAGAAAAGAGTCTATAGGAACATCTTAATCATTTCTCAGTACACTTCTGGAAACTGGTCAAATAATTTGGTGACGAGTTTGGTATAAAAACATCTATAAAGCTTGACGGAGCTCAATTCACTGTAGTTGTCAGCCAAGGCACTGTATGTTACATCAACATGGACTGAATCCAGATGCCTGCAGAAACTGTTTAATTCAATGCTGCAGGTCCATTTTTCTTTTTATTGTTTCTTTCTTTTTTTATGTGAGGACATTAAGACTTTTCCCCAGGCCAAAGGGCCCACACCCTAGTTAAAAATAATAGGTTTGAGCTTCTTTTAAAATCTGCTCAGATACCAAACCTCTATAATTTCTCAGTTGTGTTCCTGAATATTAAACAAACAGTTATGACAGAAGGCCTGACTATGCCCTTCTTATACTGGTGAAAGTCAAATGACTTCCTATGTTACCTTTATGCAACTTAGATCAGAACTAGGTCCTCTTATCCTAGGATATCAAATACCCTCTTATCTAGCACATTTATCTAATCTCCTGCAGGAAAGATAAAAAGTGCAACTTCTTCTAAAGACATGTCTGCCCAACACCATCATTAAAACCTTATCAGAAAAGTTAAATGAATGCCAAAGACTGCAGCTAGAGGAAGCCTTCAACCCTTCCCTCACAACACTTTCAAGGGCAGATCCCAAGAGGATTTTTACAAGAAGGCTGTTCTCCAGCAATGTATGGAATGGATATACAAAGCATGTATTTCTTTTTCTTAAAATTCTTCTGCTATCATAAAATCTTGTAGGAAGAGGGACAGGGGTTTCCTTTCACAGTCTCTCCTTTGTCTGAACTCTTTTCATTCTGCTACTGGAAGACAGCTACCAGCTTTCTGGACATTTCACTACTGTTCATCTGAGTTATTTACTCTCTAAAATACAAGACTCATTCTTTTTGCTTTTTCCATCTGTGCCCCTAAAGGTCAGAATGCCAAGTAGCAAAGAGCATTACCAGTCATTTCATAAGCATTTGAGTGCCAAAAGTGTGGATCCAACACTGACAGTAGTGCTGAAGAATGCTACCTTTATTGTGTGATAACATATTTTGCTGCTGCCCTTTACTACAGCTTTCTGTAGCTTTGAACAGTCTGAGACTGTGCCTCAGATATATAATGATCTCACTACACTTTTCTCTGAGACACTGTTATTTTTTAAATCTATACCTGCATTTTCTTCAAGGTGTCTGAAACAGGAAAGGACTGAAACCCATTTTCCCACTCCTGGGGTCCTTACAGTCATCCTTCCACGGGTAACTGGACTGTGTCTCTGGCTCCTACCACCACCAGAATGGAAGACAACTCTCCACCTTAGAACAGATAAAATGTAGAGACTTCTAGAAACAATCCTGCATTGTCTTGCCTGGATGGCTCTGGTAGACGCATCATCCACAGACACGTGACAGACCTGGCTGTGCAGGCAACACCGTGTAAGAGTGTCCATAGGGACACTCGGGGCTGCACAGAGCTGAGTGTTGTTCTTCTGCACCAACAAGAAAGAGCCCTAAAAAGAGGTTTCTTTCACACTTTTGTACTTCCTCTCTACAAAGTGTCAGAGGTCAAAGACCAAAAGTCCAAGAATTTTGAGTCTGTGCCTAGTTTCAGCAGAGGATTGCACTGCTGATCTCTGCAGGATGGGCTGGAACATACAAAAAGAGAATTACAAGATAAGAAGCATAAGAGCTTGTAGAAATGCAGATAAAGCAATACTGTTCTTGAGATAAGGAGAAACCAAGGGAACGATCTAAGGAAGATAATAAATGAAAATTAAATAGGTAAAAATATCTGTTGACAATGCTAATTCAGTCTATAAAATGAAACATTTTCTCCTTCTGAAGAAACACAGAATATTTAGCATTGTTCCTGAGATGGCAGAATAAAATACCAATGTGAATCTGAAGTCAGATGCTTAGCTCAGCATGACACTTATTTTTCACAGCAACTTGTGGAGCATGTTAAAAAGCTAAAGGCACTTCAAAAGTAAGGAAAGGAAGAGCCAAAACAAAGCTCACTCTCGCTTCTCTCTTCCCTGAAAATTATCCCAGAGTCACCAGAGAGAACTAGTGGCACTGATCGACAGCAGTGTCGCACATCTGTGGGTGTGAGTAAAGGCCACATGGATTGAAACTCCCCATTCAAAGTTTCAAACTACTGCTGCATCTCACCTTGCTCTTTCTTCATTTAGGAAACCAAGTTAAAACCACTGATGACACTGGTTATTTTTATATTATTGGATGAGCAAGGCAAGAAATACTACAAAGACTGACTTGTACAGCACGATCCACAGAATTTCTGGCCAGTCTCTCAGGAGGGACAAATATTTCTGCCATACACAATAATGCACTGGTAAAAGTAATCAATAAATGTCATGTCTGGAACCCAAACTAAAAACAAGCCTTTTAAAACTGGAACACGTCTGAATGCATTGAAGTAATTCTAGATTTCCAAACAAATTGTTCTTAATGCACTTACGTGGTGGTGTTGGAGGTAGCAGCCGTCTCCTAGGAGATCTTTTTGTATCATAACAGATCTGTGAATCATCTTCCTCAAAAAAACCATGTGGGTGATGGTAACCTTTTGGTCTCTCAAAATCTGAGTCATGGCAGTGATATCTACAGTGGTAATCGTAAATATTCCTGCATTTAAAATACAATAAAGAAAACGTTATCTTAGTGAGTATCTGTAAATCGATCTATAGGTTTTCTTCTAGGAGATTTTCAAGTCTATTCGTTCTCCACCAAACAATTAAGTACTACATTATATAACTGCACCACTCAATTTTAAAACCCAGTTTGTCAATAATTTTGAAACAGTGGGCATACACCTTTGAACTAGTACAGTTACACAGTCAGTTCTCAGGTGAACTTTTTATCAAATTATATTTTCAATTAATTTATTCCTACCAGTACAGGCTAAAATGTAACACTTCAGTTGCACACTGCTTAAATAATAAAATAAATACTCTGTTCTACAGCTGCCATCCTCTCTTGTGAAGCCTGAGTAATGTGTGGGAGCACAGATACTCAGAGAATGGATTTAAGCCTTTTACATTCTGGATACTTGTCATTTAAAATCACATCTTGGAAGGGAGCTATTTGACTCTAGCATATAAAAAAAAATTAGTGACCTGAGAATTCTGCATAGTTTAGCTTTCATGCAAATTCTGGGTTTTATGCAAACCAAGAAGATGCAGATTAAGGTGCCAATCTTGCCAGAATTCTGATGGTGAAGACAGTCAGTATGAGAGGAGAAGGAGAATTAAGCATGTCTGGCACTTGTGCATATGCACTTATGGATCTAAGACAAAATGGTAATAAATTCTTCTGCTTCAAAACCAGGATTCACTTCAAAACAAAAAAAAATATGGATGGAAGTAGAGGTTATTTCTGTTACTGAATTTATCCAGCAGAAGGGAAACATAGCTATTTTAAGGAAGGGAAATACATTCCTGTAAATGCATATGTCTTTTTACAACACAAGGAGAAGATGGATATTATAGAATTTTAAAAAAAAACACCTCAAGATATTTGAGGAAAAGGTGCATTTATTTTTCTTTTAAATAGAAAGTCCTTCAGTATTACCAAATACGGGTTCTGTTCCTTGACAGGTTGATACTCATACCACAGGAATATCAGAACTTCCTCCCAAAGTAGCACCCAAACACTGCCTGAACAACTGGACGCCTATAATTTACAGACAGGAGTAGTCCCAATGCAAAGTCAGGACCTGCCCTGTTGCTGAAGCCATTGCTGCCTGAAGGCGACAGCACAGTGCTCAAATCAAATCTGGGAATGCTCAAAGCTGAACTAACTTGAGAGCCCCTGTCCTAAAGTTAGAAAAACTCACTCCAGTCCATTTCTGAAAAAAAGTGCGGGAAATAAAACTGCAACGAAAAGGTTAAATTTAGCAAAATTAAATCAATGCCTTTTCTTCTTAAACTTGAAATTAAAATATTGAATGCAAAGATCACAGGAGTTAAATAAACTACCAAGTTCATACTCAGTCCAAAGGAACTTTGTCCTTCCTCTGAATTTGGTACAGAAGTTTTGCTGGAGTCAGCACATGATGCCAAACACAAAAGATCTTTTGTACACTCTCTATTCCTTCTCATCATTTCACTTGCCTGCACTTGTGGAATATTAACTTCATTAAAGAGTTTTCAGTATAAGTGTGCTTAGGGAAGCCTTTACAGTATCTAATTTACTGAAATATTTTTCCTAGTTTAAAATATATCCTCACCTGTTTCCTGACAACATACTGTCATCTTCATAATATTCCTCTCCACTGTAATATTCCTGCTCTCCCAAATAATGATCATCATTGCAATAGTCTTGGACTTCATGTTCTTCACGACAAATAGTAGGTCGACGCCCATCACCAGTTTCAGATCTGTAAGTAGCAAAAAAATACTTATTTTTTTCTATTTACATCAATTGTATATTATTTATTTTACACACAGTTCTTTTAATGTGCTTCCAAAGGGAAAAAAAAATAGAAAGAATCATTAAGAACTCTCTAGCTCAGAAGGTGGTGTGATAGTAATGCAGCTCAGAACATGAATAATGTATCTGTTCCTAAAGATGATCTCCCTTTTTTTTCTTATTATACAGAGAAATAATAAGGGGCTGCTCAGGGAAGTCAAATATGTTTTTTATATGTTTTCAACACACACATTCAGTCATTTGAAGAAGCACAGCCTTTCTCAAATGTCTGAAGTTTGTGAAATGGTTCAAATATTATTGAGTTCTTAGTGAGGTCTTCCAAGAAAAATCTGAAATGATATATAAATCTAGACATTAAAACCAGCCCTGGATGTCCATTTATGCACTTCAACTAAAACAACAGATCCTGTTTTTATAAGTTGTCTTGGAAAATATTAAGACATAAGACCAGGAAAGATTTTGGGTCCCCTATAAACAGAACTGTACACATTAACATTTATCAAAGCTAACACCAGTGATTTTCTAGTCTTTGCAAGTCAATTTTTAACAAGGGCCATCATCAGGTGTGATCTTTAGCCTGTTTAAAACTGCAGAAACCTGCCTGGACTTTTAAAAGGACTTGAACAACTTTGAACTTGACCAGACTTTTAGAACAGGCAGCGGAAAATTTGACTTAGAAACTGTCACTTAATTTATTAAACATATGCATTGTCATACAGTTAATTTAGAAAAGAAAAAGGAGGAAAAGGAAAGGAGAAAAACTACTTTGCCCCCTTCAATTATGTCAGAACAATAACAACTCACCTAATATATGTTTCATAGTAGCGTGTTCTATCCAGGTAAGCCATGAAAATGAGAAAGACATTTTAAAAACAAGTCATTAAGAGAAACTCTTTGGTGATTACAATGTCTGTGCTGTAACTGATAATTTCACTTTAAGGAAAACTGCTACTTTCAAACCTTATTAAAGTTCTCTCTATTTTCCATACATCAGAGTTTGATAAACACATCTCATATATCATTAGGCAACAGAAATGGAGTTTCAAATTAATTTCACATAGCATAAGTTTCTTAGAGTGTATTTATAAATTTATTTAAAAGCATTTTGTGAGTTTACCTCCTACTGCTTGGCCTTCTACGCTTCTCGTGCTCAGTTCTGGAGTGAGAACGGTAACTGTTTTCAGATCTGTGCTCACGATTTCCAAAACTTGCGTGTTTTCCATGATGTTTGGACACGTTGGCATTATTGAGATTGGCATTTGTTGAGTTTGGAACGTGCTTTCCTACTGAGTTGTGATGATGATGATGATGATTGTGGTATACAGAGTTTCCTGCCTGGTGATAGATATTTTTCTCAGTATCACTTGCAGGTGGAAATGAAGGCCGCTGAACATGTAAGGGGCGGTGTGTGGTGTTGATCTGTTGAAATGAGTCTCGTCTGTCACTGCTAATATGGTTTATGTGGTTGCCAAAGAGGGCACCATTCCTCTGTTTTAGGAGAAGAGAAAGACAAAATTATATCAGATACTTTAACAGAACATATTTTTGACAGTGACAACTTACTTTTCTCTCCTACATGCATACAAAAGTAGCAACTCAAATAATCTGTGATTTTTCTTTCTAGTTTTATGATGCTTCAGATGGGATCTCCTGAAGTGACACAGGTGTGATTGTGATAATGACAATATTGTATTTCATAGTCAAATCGACACTATGCCGTGATCATTATTCTTTTCCGTACAGCTAAATGTGCCATATCCAGCTTTCTCCACATTTTATTAGGCAGGAGAAACCTAGATTCCCATAGATGAACATGCACCAGCCTCCTCAGAAAGGGACGTGTCTTTGTTTTTGAGAACACTTTGGTGGGATTCTCTCCTGTTCTCCCAGAGCACTGGTTTGCAACAGGCGTCACTCAGACAGGATGGAGTGCCATGCAACAGCTTGCAAGCATAACTCAAGTAGGTAACATTCAGCTTCAGTGCTTCCATTCTTTCTTCTTGAAGAGGTACAAGAAAGAGTAGTTTACTCTTTACCAGCCCTGAGAGTGTAATGGATGGTGAAAGAGAGAATGACGTGCTAAGTTATGACCATGACATGCAGCTCTCTTTTACACCTGACCCAGATAATGTAGCCTCCCTGTCTAGCCAGGTGTGGGTCGTGGATGACAGCAGTCTGTCCTGAAGCTCAATCTAGAGAAGACAGGAGGTAATGATGGTTGGCAGAGAAATGCATCTACTGATGGTAGCTGGGGCACTGCCTCCAGTGCCACATCCTCCTTTTTTGCAAAGGACAGTAGCAAGCTATGGGGCTTCTGATGTAATTCCTGCAGAAGCATGTTTTACATCTGCTTCTTCTGAAATGCTTGGGAAAAATTAAGTTTTCTTGCTGGCTGGCAAATGGTTTGCAGATTGCCTCGGCTTGTAACTATACGTGTTCACCATTAGCACTAAGTAGCACAGAAGAGGAGAACTAATCTTTTATTCTAATTGGTTCTTATTGATATCCCTCACAAGAAACTGGAAATACCATTTATATTTATTTGTCCTCTATGTAATTACAGGCATTCATTTTAAAAGATGCAACTCTGTGTCTGTTGTGTTTTGGCTGCACAGATTTTCATTCTCTTCTTCCTATCTACCACTGCAGAAATTAAGACAATTCCAGTTTACACCATGCCACTATCAAAATTTGAGATGGTAAGGCTCATACATTTTCTTAGGATTTGCCTAAGGAAAAATAAGAATTAATGAGAAAGAACTAGGGGCAGGAGAGTCACCCTGCAGGAACTGTTTCCTAAATTTATGATGAAATGCAAGTGTCCTGGTAATACCATTTTTTTTAGATTTATACATAAAATATAAAGTATTTATATTTTGCTGATTTGAGAGGTTTAGGTATAAATATATTATTTCATATTCAAGGATAAGCTCATTCTTTAATCTCATATTATATGATAAAACAATGCACGTGGTTGTGTTCTGACATTACTTTATAAACATCTTCCTCCTCCTCTGGATTGTTTTCCTCTGGTTCATCATCTTGCAAGTCACAGGATATAGCTCGGCGTATTTCAGGGCCAATATCATGAAGTGTCCTTAGTCCTGCCTAAATCAATGACAATATCATAATACATTAGGAATGCAAATTCTTCGTCGCTCTTTAATTTATTTTAAAGGACAGTTAACAAGTTTTCATATCCTGACATCCACACAGGATGCATCCTACCATAAGTTTCTTTACTGTTTAATAAAAGGCTTATATATTCCAGCACAACCCTGGTGAGGTGATCACGTCTTTATTAGCACAGTGTAGATGCTGACTAAAAGACCATTGAGGTTTATGGACCCTTATAGAAATAGGATTCACCTTATAATAAGGTATCAGCAAGAACTCTAATAAAATGCATTTCGATGAGATGTATATTCAATGTTTGCAGCCTGTGTCCACAAAGGAAACACAGGGAGATTATCGCTACAGCAACAGCAATTTTAGCAGAGCTCAGATGGAAAAGAAAGCAGTGAAATAATTCCAGCTCATCTGCACTGCACTTGGATACACGGATATTTGATTTTAAATTTTAGTTTTGGGCAGAAGACCATTTAGCTACAGCAGCACGGACCTCAGTGTACACCAGTTCACAGTCCTCTCAAGTCTGCCACCACAAGCAACCTTTAGGAAAAGGGAAAATGTTGAGACTTGTCAAGGACAGACCCACACATTAGAGAGGAAACAGAGCTCACACACATGCCAAGAATTCAGGGCTTTTATACAGGCCTGTCTTGCATCAAAGAGGAGACATTTTTCCTGTTTTAACTCTAGTCTGAAGCAAGAAACACAATCTTGTTCTTCCCAACTCCATTTTTTTTATCTCATCAGATTCAGAAGAAATCAAAGATGGGTTTGTTTAACTCTTTTCTACCATTACACTTGTAATACTAAAAATCATGCACAGCACTTGGCTCAATTTTTGATTATTATCTAAAAACCTCACACACATTCACAGGAACATACCACCGCCTCACAGTCGGATTTCCACACAAAACAGAAACGCTGGTTTGATGAGGAGCAAAAAGGCATTTATGAAGTGTGGGCAATCAGAATCTGGAAAGGGATGAACCAAAAACTTTGAATCTAACAGTGTAGATTTACCTCTGCAGGTTTCACTCATGCCAGTGTTTTACCTTCTGAAGAAGGTCCCTGACTGCTCATATTAGCCACATGTATTTGGCAATTAAATTTTCTTCCTCGGGGATGAACTTTGAGATTTACGCTGTAATTGAACAAGGGTCTAAAAATCATTCACTAGTGAGTTAGTTAATATACAATACATTTTCATTTCATGAATACATTGTGCTTTCTCCCACTTCTTATGCTAATTGCACAGTCAAAACCTTAGCAAGGTGGCTAATGGTTGTCACTTTGTAAGGTGCTAAAGGGAAGTAAAATTAACACTTTAAGGTACAGATTTCCAAGTAGAAGACCAAAGGCTTCTATTTCTTTAGCAGAGGCAAAGGCAGTATTTATTTAGCAGAGGACTGCTACTGTTTTTGATCATCAGTAAGAATAGTCACTTGCATTTCACATTCTCTACCTGCTTACTTCATAGCAAACTAAAAAGAACAAAAACACTCAAAGCTACACTGACACTTTAACAGAAAAATACACTTATGAACAGAATACAATGCAAGGACTACTAAAATGAGGAAATAAGCATGCAAAAAAATAGCTGAATGGACCTGGGCTACAGCAGTGAACACAAGAGACACAGCAGTCAGGTCTGGTCCCCAGATTTATTCATCCTCACAGAGCCCATCTCCAGTCCTGACACTGAGGGCACTGCTCTGCAACCACACAAAAGCTCTGGGCTTTCAAGTCCAACCCAGACTGCCCTGGAGCTAAGCCCTCCTGTGAACACAGCACTCTCAGACAGCAGTATTGTAAATCTGAACCCTGACAAAAACCACCAGCTCATATTCCTGTCTGCCAAATTGTGACTAAGTCGCACAAATATATGCCTAGAACCTGACAAAAGCCACGTTTGACAGCAACATATTGAATGATAATTTAATTTTGATTACATTTCCAACTGCCTTCTGGTTTACCTCTTGGTGAATTACCCCTCCTTTACTCAAGAGAAAGCAGGCAGCCTCCTCTATCATCTCATCTCTCTCCAGTAACACTCATTTCCATGTAACAGACCTCTTGCAATGACACAGTCAACAGTGGGAAACAAAAACCTGGATCACCGCATGTAAAAGGGCATGGTAGTTACTCTAAACCCATCAGCCTTTTCACTTGCAGACAATACTGAAGCCACAGGCTCTACAAGCAACATCTGTCAGCAGAATTAAAATATTCCTCAGCTAATTTGCTCTAACAGAACCATCTACCATGATTTTATTAAGTCTTCCATTAAAATGACTGCTGCCATGTACAGTCTCATTTTACCTGGTGCAACCTAACACTGTTCTTGGCAACCTAAGAAACATTTTTTATGATGGGAGCACCACACAGTGAGACAAATTCTCATGCTGAGGTCTAATATAAGACAATCCTTCATTACATCAGCCAGCTACCACTGAAGTGGGGCTGATGTCAAAATTCAGGTCAGTAGGAGAATCCCTTCCCTGAACCACATTTAATGTTTTCTGTGAAGCCTGGAGAGGCAGCAGGGGCTGACCAAACATTTGACTTTACCTGCAAGCACTTCAGGACCATATCAAAGATCTCTTCCACAAAAAGAGCACACGCAAAAATCAAACCAGCCTTCCTCACATCTCTTCATTAGTTTACAGGGAAGAAGGGTCCTTTGGATATTCCCCTACATAACACTGCAACTCAAGCCTACACAGCAAGAATCCTACAGACATTATAACACACCAGAGCGCAACGGGAGCACACCGTGTCCTCTATTTGTCAGGTTCTAAAAACTCCTACATTTAAATCAGAGATAATTGTTAAAAACTGAATAGATGGGACTTTTCAGAAAAAGAGAGCCAGGATAGTGATTTGTCTCCCCTTGCCAGAGGTGTCCTTGTTTCTTTTTCACTGTGACTGCTTAAGTTCTTAGGAGGCAGTTATTACTCTAAGTAGAACTCTGTAAGACTTTTTCTTATTGCATACAGTGATTCAAGACTAGCCACATTCCTGAAGCATCATGCTATAATGACTTCCAAAAAAAAAAAAGTCAAATTTCAGTGTCATACAGAAATTACTTCCTCCCAGTCTTTGATCATGGTTGATCAGAGCTGCAGGAGAAAGGAAACCACAGCCAAATCCTCTTTCCCCAAACAGAATGATAAGCAGACATTAAAGACCAATATAAGAACTTTCCTAACATTGCCTTTGGTTGGTAAATATAACTGGAAGGGTTACAGTCTCTTGTCACCCTTACATCCTTAATTTTTTTATCCCAAAGTTTTAATTCCTGAAGATTCTCTCATGTCCAGAGAATTCTCACTGTTCCTTAAAGGAAACTCCAAGGTTATTTTATGCCATTTCAGTAGTAAAAGTCACCTTTCTCTTTTTTTCCCTAAAGAATTGGAAATGTGAATAATAAATATTGATTTATTTTTCCTATTTTTTGAGGACAAAATACAATTCTCATCATTGCAAAAAGCAAGGAGCCAGTCCTGCCATCATATATACATCTAATATCCATCTCAGCTCACCAGTCTCAAAACCTGCCTGGCTCACAAGGCTGTTACATCAGTCAGGTGGGTCACATTTCTTACACAATGTATTTAATAATCCCACTATATTGCAGAATACAGAATCATTCAGTTCTGTTCATCCCTAACTTTCCAACACAGAGTATTATTATTTATTATATACAAATGTATAAGGCTTAAGAAAGATGAGATGAACCAGTCCAATGGTTATTTAGCAAACCAGTGACACACACAGCGCTGAACAACATAATTACATGAGAAACCCAGGCATGCCTTCAATTAGGCCTCCCCATAAATGCACGAGATGATTCAAATGAGGATGGTAATTCTGAGCAGCTGTGCTTCAGGGGGCACAACAGCACCTGCAGGGTCCTCAGGATGGCACGAGGCACGGGGACTCCAGTGCTGGGTCCTAAACAGCATCTCAAGAGACAAGGAATGATGCCCCTGTCTCTGACACACCATTGACATGACATGTATGTGATTCCAAATGTTGGAATAACTGAACTGCACGAGTCCCTCAGGGAGAGAAAAATGTCATATGGCCAATAACTGTATCCCTGTATTGGTTATTAAGAGAGAGACTCTCTCAGAGGCTTAAGAAGCACCTCACACCAAAACATCAAAACATTTTAAAGTTAAACATTCAAATATTTTGAAAAGGCTGTTTATAAAAAATGCCAAACACATTTTAAATCAATTTTTCCATGTTTCTAGTATGCACAAAACAGTAACACCATTCTAGATGCATGTCTCACATTAAGAAATCTGTGTATAATGCAAGACTCCAGTCATGACTTTTAGAAAAGTGTTTAAATGTTTATAAATACTGGAACTACAAAAAGATCATTTTCCCTGTAGCTAAACTCAGTCTGCAAGCATTGTGAGGTGTGGTCCAACCTCATACAGATGCAATCTAAGCTTAGATTAAGAAGTGTAAGCACAATACCCTTATTTAAACAGTAAGAATCATTATGTTCTAAACTATTTCCAGTCACATAAAATACACAATGGTCCCTCTTTTGAGGCATCTTAGAATGATATCAGGAAATGGAAAACACTGGTAAGCTTTGCTTCACAGCCTTCTTTAGAACAGTAATGTATATTTATGTATATTGCTATATAAAGTCACTAGATCTGGAACAAGTATAAACATTTATTCTAAATACTTAGGTCTTCAGAGCTTCAGAGTCCTGAAAGCCTATGACTCCAAAAATGTTCAAATAAACCCTTACATTTGTAGATAATAAACACGTTTAATGCTTATTTTATAGCAGAGAAAACTAAAAAGAACATAAAATCTCAAAGCTACGCTGACAACACAAAAACAAACTGAGGTTAGCACGAACACAACACAACACAAGGATTACTAAAACAAGGAAATAAGCATGCAGAGAAAGAGCTGCATAGACCTACACTATAGCAGTGAACATAAGAGACATAGTAGTCGAGTCGTGATTCCCCAGAGCTGCTCATCCTCCCAGAGCCCGGCTCCCAGCACTGAGTGCTGCTCTACAACCACACAAAAGCTCTGCTCTCAGTCCAACCCAGACTGCCTTCCAGCTAAGCCCTCCTGTGAACACCACATCAGCATGGGAGCACAAATCAACTCAACTGGAGCAACAGATTAACCCCCTCAGCTGATGCCTACTGGAGGGTTGTTTTTTTTTCCTTTTTCTATTAATGTTCACTATGGGGTTAACGTTAGTTATAACATCTGCAGAGAGAAAAAAGCATAATTAATTTAATCTGAAACAGGATTCTAAAAATCAAGTTCAGCGCAATAAATCAGTGCTTTTGTGTAGGCAGCAAGGGAAATATCCTTTAACTTTTATTTTTGTGTATTAACAAAAAGTGTTACTTGTAAATAAATGTGAAATATAGCTGCAAATGTTACATAGTTTACAGTATTTTCCTATGAAAAACAATGTGGAATAATTAATTTCCCCCAAGTACTAGATGAAAGTAATTAAAATTCTTCATGCTTCACTTAACATTTATTTTACTAGCAACGTGACTACTGTTTGGCTCAATACAAATTTCCATCATTACACAAAGATATCTCTTTCTGACCCAGAAAATATCTTTGTTCTCACTGGGTAAGTATCAGTCATAGCATAAGAATGGCACCTTTTTTCTTGTGACCTTGGAGCATGTATAACACCACAAAAATGGCAGTAGATATCTAACATAAACTGGACATCTGTCATTTCAGAGCTATTTGTTTTTTCCCCTTCATAAGGGGTGAAAACCACTGGGTCTGCAAAAAACAGACAGTGGAGTTCGCAGGGAAATCGTTATTGCAGTTCTGAAGATGTTTGGGGTGCCAATATGCAAGTTTAGAGAAACTGCTGTTGGTTATAATCTGAAGTGCCCTTTTCTGAGTGAGGAGGAATTTGAAACTTGACAGCAAAAAGGTTTTCTTGACTTAATAGTCTGGGCAGATGATCATTCCCCTGAGACCCACTTCACTTTCTAGGCTGCCTCCTCCTCTCTGACACGTACCCAAACAGCAGCTCTGTCAGGCTAACAGCAAATGCTACATCCTTGAGGAAAACCTGAGCTCTACAGAATAAAAATCACCCCAAATGAAGTTACTGTGGGCTAAGAAGGGGAATTCCTGCCTCCTGCACGCTCTGGTACTCACAAAGCAAATCTAGTTTTGCAGGGAGCTCTGCTCTAATTTTCTGACTCTACCCCGTCTATGTTAATCTAAGTCATTCCAGAGACAGCAGCATGAGAGGTAAATGTTTTAAACAGTTTTAGCAAAAAGCAAGGCATCCAACTCCCTACCCTAGATTATAACTAAAGGAGTATTTAAAAAAAAAAAAAAAAAAAGTAAGCGTAACTCTCTTTAACTCTCTTGGAAGAACAGTGCCTTAGGCCATTTGACAGTGACAGGATTTCTCTTCAGTATCTTCAAAAATACGAAATGAAATTATTGTAAAAAATGAAACAAACCAACCTTCAAAACCCCAACAAAATATCACTGAGAGCACGGGGCATAAAGGAAGGCAAAGAAGTGATCTACATTAAAAAGATCTATTGGATTCTCATACAACAGGGAAAACAGCAACACCCATTAATTTCTTGACTAACAGTTGTCCTGAGAACTAAAACCCATGGCATTTTGTCACAAGGAGCATGTGCCTTGTCTCTCACAGGGGTTGTTTATTCTCTGAAGGCAGGGAAAGTGTAACATGGCCAACTGTAAGAATCAGCAGGATTATAAAACTGTGACTCATCTCCTGCTTCATTCAACAGTTAGGAAGGGATTGTAAAGCCTGATAGCAGGTTGTTTTCTGCCTTTCTCGCAGGAGGAAGGAGATAAGGAAAGCCAGGCTAGATAATGTAGGCACTTCATGGTTTATTAGATCCTTAAGAACCATGTTCTTCACTAACTAGGTCAACAACCCCAAGAGGAAGTTACAGGCATCAGCAAAAGTACAAGAGCATTTACTGCTCATATGGCTTCAGACACAAACTGGAACAGGTGACATTTGTCAGTTGGTCTTGTTCTTTACAAATGGAAGAATGAGATGGCTGGAAAGCCTTTTCTTATTAGCCTGATAAAAGTACTTTCCTCATGTTATTTAAAGCTTTAAGCAAACAATTCCTAGTATAGAAATGTTCTTAATGATAGAGCTCAAAAAATCACAGACAGACATAGCTCAGCTTCTGCTGTTCTCATCTCCCCAGCAGTCCAGAAATTAGAGGCTGTTTGCAGTGGGATTATCACGACTCCAGATACTGTGAAATCTTAACTAGTTTATAGAAAGTAAATAAAAGCTGCTGTTGCAGTAACATGCCCACCCTGACTACAGGAAGTTTCTAATTTCGAAAAGGAAGTTCTCAAAACAAAACAAAACAAAAAAAGGTAAACACCACCAAAAATGTCTACAGAACTGAGAAATAGGTTGGATGGTATACCCGTAAATTACGCTGCCTAAAAAAGTTCCATCTTTCCCTCTACTTTTGTCATTGAACAGGAAGCGTGATCTGGTAACAAACAACAGAGCACACTCACACAGGAAAACTCAGTCTTTGTTTCTACGTTTTTATGGGTGAAACTTCAAAAACACAAGTGGAAACCTGTAATACTGTGGCTTAAAACTAACTTCGAGCTCCTCATGTTCAAACGTTTCTGCAATAAAGAAGTCTGCAAAGGCCTTCCTAAAAGTTCAGTGTCTTTCATTTTCCTCTCAACTGTTCCCAGTCTTTTTATTGCTTCTATTCCCAATAATTTTCTTGTCTTTCATACTATGCAAATATAGTTCGTACATTTCCTGACAAGCCATTTGCTCACAAATCATTAACAAGAACTGTGATGAACCTTTCCCTGTTTGCTGCATTTCTTATGCTTGTGGTGACTTGGGACACAACATATGTCAGAATTGCCAGCAAAGACATTCTTAGGATATAGGAATGAAATAAATTAACCAATTCACACAGCAAAGATTGTTCTGCTGGACTAAAGTATAAACCAACAGGATTTTTAAACAAAGAAAACAGCAGCTAAATCAGGTTAACACATTTCTCCTCTTTTAGAAAGGGATTTTCATAACATATCGCTAAATTTTGGCATCAGAGTAAAAAATTATCAGAAACACTAGAAGTATTTATTATTTGTAGTAAACTACTCAGCATTAACTGAAATTCAGCAAGTCTCAATCCAGTAAAAATGGTGCAGTGTATGATGTCTGGAATTATTTGAGAACAGCCTTCCATTTGCCTGTTTCAAAATTCATAATAGAAAGGGTACCACTGGACAGAAGTTTTCAGAATATGCCCTTTAGATCACGTGTACTGTACGGACTGCTTGCTGCAGGCCTGTTGACAGACAGATCTATTGTCCTGGTTTCCATTTGATAGCTTGTTTTAAGAGACAGACAGAAGTGTGTGACATTAATGCAGTATGCTAAGATTACTTCCTATGAAAGAAATTGATGAAAGCAGAATTCCGAATTTGCAAATAAAAAATAGGAAGGTTTTTCATAAGTAGTCATAAGTGGAAAAGGAAAGGAACAATGAGAATTAAGAAGAGAAATGATACTGTATAAAACCTTCTTTATTATGAGGTCATGCATATTAGGAAGTTCCCTGAGAACTGGCTTATGCCATTGTAGGAACACAAAATATTAAAGAGTTAAAGCAAAACAAACATAAATGATAGCTCAGAATTTTATTTATCCAATTCTTTACCAGCAACTTTAGATTTTAACGTATCAACAAGACTTGCTAAGAGATTTTATAACCCTTGCTACTGTTGGAGCAATCCATAGAGAATAATTTTTGCACTTACCTTGTTATAACAGAATAGCAGGATTAGGTTTAACTTTTCTGACGAATAAGGGCCAAAAGTGTCCCAGCTAAATAAAATCTTGGCAGCATTGCACAAGCATCAATATTCATCTACCTGCTATTTCAAGTAAGGTCACAAAATGGTTAGTTAAAAATGTAAAAACAGAATCACCTGCAGAGCAATCGTGGTATTCTTCGCAGGATATTTCCCCACCAGTCCTTGTTCTTTGCGTTTCTTGAATTTCCTAAAGTAGTCCTGTATCAGGAAGGTGGCATAGAACTTCCCCACGGTTACCTCATCATCTAAATGAACAGACCAGACAGATCTCTCCCAAGTCAGCACATTTATCAATAGCCTGTACACTCAGATCTGATTTGGGGGGAAAATGTGATGGGTGCAATAGGTACTGCACTTTCAGCTTACAACAATGGACCCTGTAACTAGATTAAAAGCAATGTTTTAGCAAGCAGTTTTGGCTCAGTCAGTTAAGTGAACTCATCCTTAATAAAGAAGAAAATAAATACAATACCAAGTCTCATGTCCTTCTAAGTTTCTAACAAAACCATAAACATGTTTGTATATGCATGGAAACTGAAATACTGGCTTTAGTTACTTGGAATAAATAGATTAAATACAAGCTACTGTGACATACATACATTGATGTTCATAAGAGTGACTGTGAAAAAAAAAAAAAAAAGGTTCTGCCTACATCTCTTTTTTTGCCATGGCTGAACCAAATTTGCTTAGTCAGTGTATCGGTGTAGCATTGTTCTGATTGCTCAAGGACTTGGATATCTTTACAGCCTGCTTCGCTCTGCAGATTTTTTTATTGGTGTCATGCCCCCACTGTAATCCCTGAGCATCTCCCACTTTGAATTTTGTGTCCCAGATGCTCATGTTACGCTCTATCTTCTGCTATTTTGTCAGACAAGACAGGTTCTTGTCTCTGAGGAAATCCCACAGAAGTTACAATTTCATGTGTTTTTTATATGTTTAAGATGTGGTCTTTAGCCACCTTCTACACAGGTGACGTGAGTAATAGATGATAACAGTAAGTACAAAAACCAACATGGTTCTCTCACACATTATGTATTGTGTGAGCTCTGCAATGCTGATAAGAATGAAAATAACTTCCATCAGTTAATTTAGTACAATTCAAATGATAGGCAAACAGCCAGGACAGTAAAACCAAGCATGTTTACAGAGTCACTGCTGTGAACAAAATCCAAATTTCAAGGTTTCCAGAGTTCACAGGCAGGTGGCAGTGTCCTTGTAAAGACACCCAGTCGCCTGCTCACAGCATGTCAAGAGTGCCTGTGCCTGTTTCATGAGTGCAGTCAATCGCTCAGAGGGGCAGTTTTCACCTCTCAGTGACGCTTGCCAGAAAACCAGGAATAGTTTTCCATTCGAAAACATTGCTTTTGTTGTCACACATTTGCTTCCTCTCTAGAGTTATCTGACATGAAGTTGGCTATTTCCCTTCCTGCTGTGCTGTCCAGTCTCCCGGTGGTTTTCAGGATCCTGAAATAGCCATTTGCAATCGCTGGCTACTCTAAAGGAGGGCTGGGGTGGTTTAGGCATCCAGGTTCTCTCTGCTGTCAGGGATCACCCTGATGGGCAGTAAGTTCCCCTCATTCCAGCTGCCCTTGCTGGGACAGACAGATGTTTATCCCATCTCAGGCTCTGGGTTACTCTGTACAGTCAAGCCTTGGCTGAACATGAAAATGTAACATGCCCAGGCACATTTTAGCACACCTCTGTTAGAAAGTATGGATTCTGCTCTAATGTCATTTGTTCTCTCCATATTTTAACTCTCTAATGGAGTTTTAGAATAGACTTGAGTTTGGTTTTTTGTTTCATGGAGCTTTTACATATGAACACATTCCTTTAAACAAGCTTTTCCTCTTGTCCCCATCAAGCAAATGTTCTAATCAGATGTTATACATTAATATTTGATTAAAACAGAATGTTGTTGTATCTTTATCAGCAATATGTGCCAATGTATCTCTCTATTGACAGTATTTCCAATATTATTTTCACCTGTAAGGACTGTTTGTTTCTAATTTAAATTTAATTGACTTTCCTCTTCTAGTGACTTGATTTCACAAAAAAAAAAAAAAAAAAAAAAAGCATGAGGAATCCAATCCATGGACTATTTAAACTCATTTTTGCCACTGTGATAAAATTTGTCTCAAGATGAAACCTCTACCATTCCAAATCAGCTCCTCTTGTTATAATATCTGAAATGGGTTGGATGCATGGGAGAAAGTAGGACAGGCTTTAACTTCAGTGAAAATGCACCCAGAATGTCTTCTCCCCACAGTTTATATGTCTTTTAATGTATCAAAGCACAAATAATTATAATAATTGCTTCAAAAGATATTGGTTGGGAGACCAGTCTGTTGCAGGAAATATCTTAACATATTACAGAGCCTGCTCTGCCAAAGTGACAACTCCTCAAAGGTCTGAGTCCCCTCCAGTTCCTGCTAGGAAAGAGGGAACTAGCAGGAAATAGCAGGAACTCCACAGCTCACAAGAAAAGCTCACCAGTCTACAGATTCAGCCTCAGCATCAAAAACCTTTCTAATTTACTCCACAAATCTAATTCCTAAACTTTTTGTGAACATTTCCTTTGATGTTCACGGTGCTTTGTATTAGGATGAGATCTCTTACACAGCATCTACTCTGAACCTGCCTAACTTAGTTTAGCTGAATCCACTGACTTACAGCGTAGCCTTGGTCAAACTCCCCAGATAAGCCTTTCCCCATCCTTTATTCTATTTTATTTCAAGTATTTGAACAGAACTGTTAAGGAAGTGAAATAGCAAATGGCTTCTAGAAGGAACAAGCACATAGAAGTGACAAGACTTGATATAACATACTATGGGTTGCATTCAGAGCACATCTCAAACCAGGCTTTGACACTGCACGACCACTGACTGTACCTGAGATGACAATACCTGAGAAATATCAGTGTGCAGAAATGCAGGGCCCTCACTGATCACTCTGGGCACGCACCAACCTAAGCGTATCAGATGAATGCCCTACCGGTTTGCTGACTTGGGCATGTCAAAGTCTGCATGTACCAAGAAGATGCAGGTGTATTTCCCAGGCACAGTCAGTTGTACTGCAGACACGGGCACACAGGGACTGACACCTGGCCAAGGGGTGCTAGCCTTGACTGTTTGTTTTTGGAGTAACACACATATAGCCAGCTATAAACAGGTACAGGGAGGCAGCTAAGCATGACTGACCACAGAGTAGACACATGGCTAGTTACAGTCAGTGACAGCAAAAGGAATCATTTCACTAGGAAGCTTTTGGAACAGGGCAAAAAGTATTAGGCAGGGTTCAATGGGCTTGCAAGGTGAAGACTGGGGAGTTCAGAGAATACAGGTGAATCTTCAGTGAGTTCTATTTCCCTTACTCTCTAGTCTCATTCATAAATCAGACATTTGACTGACATTCTACGCTTTTGCAAAGCAGTTTCACTTTTCTGTACTAAAAATGCACTGCTAACTATTAACAGTCTAAGTGGTAGTAATAAATTATTTAATCAGTACCAAGAACTGACGGTCTATTTCTAGTGCATCTATTTATAATCCAAGGAGAAAAAGTGAGATACTGATTATTTTCATCCTGCTCTGCAAATAAGTGTTCTGGAGGTACAGTCATGAGCACATGAAGGACCTGCCATTCAGAAATACCAGCAAAAGCAGTACTGGACAAAAATGTCATAAACTAGACCTCTCAACACTTCTAAGTGCAAGTGATTCTAACATATTGAAATTGGATGCTTTTTTGATTTATATTGAAAAGAATTTTGTGTCTCCTAGCAGATTGTTACTATCAGCTGTCACTGATGTTAATTCATGCACAATCTTCCACGGAATATTAAACATCAAAACTAATTTCTACTGCACACTAAGCTATTTTACACTCCTATGGCATATGAATGTAAAATAGCTATATTCCTCTTTTCTTCTAGGTGGTTTAAAATATTTTCAATTTTCAGGTAAATCATAATAAGGTCTACAGAGAAATAAACCAAACTGAAATCAAAAATTGATAAAGCTGCAGGACTTCCCAACATGTTCTTATTTCTACTGGGTTGCAGAAGCCATACTGCTTCCTATCAATTGAGCAGATCCAGCTTTTCAGCCTCCTAGCTAAACTGAAGAGCTACATTTGCAGAATATTAGCAATGAATTTTAGTATAGCTGAAAATAAATATACAGCTTATATTCAGCAATGAAATGAAGCTGAAGTTAACAGTGAATTACTATGTAAGATTAGTTCTAGGAATGTAATCTGTACAGGTTCTTTGTCAGATTGATTTAGGCAGGCAGAGCTCGCTATTCTGAAGCATGCATCTCTATTTCAATTACAAAATGTAGGGGAATAAAGTTGGCAAGAGGCAACACTAATTCCATGCCACCACCCTAAAACAGAATTGCTTCAGAATATTCGGAAAGACTCATAGTTGAAAGGAACAGAGGCTGCAGAAAAAGCTCAAGCACATAGTTACAACAATAACAAAGCGATTCATCTATGCCATGCAAGCACTTAGGTGTAAGGCTAAGAACAACAGAGTAGAACACAAAAGTTGTTTTAAATGTGCAGTATCAGCTCCCCTTTGAAGAGACAAAGTGGTTCGGGTTTTGCCTTCGTCCCCCACTCTTGTCTGGCAGCCACCACACCAACAGCAAGTGGCTCCTACAGCCACAAAGCTACTGCTGCTTGCTGGGCCGTGCTGAGGAGCAGTGCAGGCAGGGTGCTCCTCCTGCCTGCGCCTGAGCATCAGCTCCCAGGGTCAGCCTCCACCACCAGGCCCGGGCTCTTGAGTCTGATCAGCCTTGGAAGCTGCCGTAACACTATGAAGGCACCAGAAACTACAAGAAGCACCATGTGATGACAATGGATCTGAGTACTGGATGCCCAGGTAAACGTATCTTGGGTGTGGCTGACAGTGCAACAGATCCTGCACCTTTAAAACTCGAAAAAGCAAGTAAAGAACAGTCACCTAAACCTACACTACAGCATATGAATAAAAATGTATATATTGAAAAAGGCTAAATATATATATATCAGGATATATATATTTACAAAGAGAGATATATTTGACATGTTATTTTACAGCACGTAGGAACATCTAATAAACGTGCCTTGTAAATCTGCAGACACAAATGTTTGGTGTCATTACAACTGAGATATCTCTTTACATGGGCCATATTCACATCTCAGTCATACTGGTGTCAATCTGAACCATTTCCATCATCTGTTGACTGTGGAATGGTTCTGGTTTAAACTAATGTAACTGAGACGATTTAGCCTCTTGTTTTATTAATTTAGCAAAAAAAAATATTTTAAGTTGGCAATAATTTTGTTTGTTTTCTCCCAGAAGTATTCAACATATACAAGCAAATAAGTTATAATGTAGCATAGTACAAAACATGTTGTTTTGACCAGTGCATTGAAATCAAACTAGTTTATTTTGCTGAATAATCCAAAATCAAGACTAGATTTAGCTCTAATAAGGTATTTTTCACAAGTAAGAAAATAAGTATAATATTTTCCTCTCTCTCTTTTTGATCTAAGAAAATGTCACTTATCAGTCCTACATGTATTCTCTGGTGTAATAGGATATAATTTTCTCAATATTTATTTTGTTATTATTTGTTGTCCTTCAATGACATTACAATTGCAAAATGTGGTATTTTCATTTCTTTGGTTCCCAGCAATCTAGACAGACCAACAGGCACAGAGAACAGCGCAGTGCAAAGTTTATCAGACTGACCGCCAGCTGGAGGGACAACTTGGTCAAGCAATTTCATGCTCGTTTTCTTCCATATTTTCTTTATAACTGCTCTGAGTTCTTCATTTGCTTGCTCTAGGTTACCTGTGGCAATGAAACAGAAAAAGGGCGGATGGTAATCACGTTTCAACCATCTGCAATGAATAAGCCTTTGGATAATGATTAGCTGTATACAATTAAAGACTGTGATGGGGATCCTTTGTGGCAAACCTAAGCTCCGTGATGCAGCAAACAACAACACTACAACACCTAGAGAGAAGAAAGGGCAAAAGACAGCAAATTGCTGGGGCTTATAAATCAGTCTCTGGAGCACTGCAGAGGTCAGCTGTGATTTACAGACCTTGGCCTCACTCTGTCACTCCTTACTGAAATTGTCCAGAAAGCACCAACCTGCTCTTTACAAGCCACTTCTTTCTTGATCCAAAGTTAAACCTTTATTTGTTTAATCACACAGATTACTCAGTAGTACAGACTTGAAAGTTCAGGCAATTGAGTAATGAGCAGTTTTTCATCTCTTGCAGTGCCCACCTAAACCACAGCGATGCCTGAGGGGGCTTAACCTAAGTTTGTTATTGCCAGTGGAACTCCAATTCTGCTGAGAAGACGACAAATGAGTAAAAAAATAGGGGGAAAAGGTAAAAAAGCATGAAAACAGATAGAAAATTATTTGAAACATATCACTATGTCTAAAACCTTTTCTCTCTTTGATGCAAATTACAGAAATTCATTCAACTCAGTCAGAACTGGCCTCAACCAGACTGGAGTGGTTGTTTTCAAGTGTGCAAAAGTTGCAGTTGCACCGGTGTGAGATCCAAGGCACCAGGCTAAAAGGTAGTGAGAAAGGAGCATTTTGGTTGGGCAGGAAGGGAAATTCATTCATTCCTTGCAGTAGAACCCCTGTTATGCCCCTGCTGCACATTTTTATCTGATCAGATAAAAGCATAGAGTAATTTCTGCAGTATCCTCTTTCCTTTCACTTTCTGGCAAATGATTACTTGCAACAGTGAATAAAACCCATGATCCAAAAGCAAATCAGATCCAGTCAGACCAAGGCAGCCTTACTTATGTCCAACAAAATGAACAAATTGTAACTTTTCCTCACTGTACCTTCTGACAAGTCCAGAAAGGTTTAACAGCAAAGAACCTTACCTTCTGTTTTTATCTTTAGAGCAGTCCTAACCAGAGCAAACAAAGTAGCATTGAACATGACGGTTCCATCACTGTTTAGTGGCATATTCATGGCTACTAACCTCTGAAAATGAGAAAAGGAGAACAAATTTTGACACTGCTTTAATTGGGAAAAAAAAAAAAAAAAGAAAGAAATCCTGTAATGTTAATTTTTGGAAAGCTGATGTATTCAAAGAATAATATTGGTGAGAGGCATACAAATTATGTAAGTTCTTCCAAAAAAGTTGAGTTCTCCATCCTAGCTGTGTATAATAGGCAGTCAATACCACTTCTTTCTGGCATTAATCATATGCATGCTCACACAAAAACTAAAACCATCCAGTTTTCATTGTTGCTTATTTAGGCAATTTTCAAACATCCAAGCTCAGTCCTTGACTATAAGTCACACTGTGCAAGTACTAAGGACAAAAGCAGTTATTTGAGAGCATGCACTCCAGTTTCAGTCATGTTCCAGGTTCCCCAGTGGTTCCTCAAGCTCCCTAAAGAACCCCAGCACCAGGCCTGTCTTGTACTTCTCAGGGAACTCTTTAGTCCCACCGTGCTTCTCTCATGCCATCTACACTGAACTACTGCGAAGGGGCTTTTTGGGTTAATCCACCTCTGAATTAGTGTTCACCTTTTAGAGCAGCATTGCTGTGACCCTGTCTGTAAAAGAATACTATTTCATCTAACAGAATTTTCTCCTGATGTCTTACCTGGATTTTCTCCTATTCTAATTTAAAAGCAAATATCAATGAATACTTGATCTTTCCAACAGATACAGGTTTGCTTTGAGTAAACCTTGTGACATTCCATTCCAACCCAGTGGTCTGTATGTCAACTTACCTGTTTTTAAGACAGATATACAAGAAATCCAAATGAAAATAGTGTTGTAACAATCCTTTCATCAAAAGGCTTGATCTTATTCCCACTGAAATTGCTAAACCCACAGTATCCATAGTTCTGGGCTTCTCAAATAATGCAGTATTCATCCATCTCAGTGCTGCTTTTCAACTTTTACATTAAATGCAATTAAAATCACCTCAAAATCACACATTTTGCCTGACAGATTCTGAATCATTTTAAATTTCCATTAATCTGTCTTCTCACTTACTGCTACATATCATATTACACACCATTATTCACTTCAGCTTGGTTTATCATCTTCCAGTGCCCACCCTACAATCTCATTTCTACGTCTCATGCAGAGTAAAATTCTCATGAATGCAACTGTAAAAGCAGTCATTAAAACTTTATTGTCAATTAAAGCAAACTACCACTCTCTTCTCCCTGGGACTGAAGAGAAGTCAGAAATGTCACTGGGTTGAAGTAGTAAGATAGGCCACCAGAAATGCTGGGATGAGGTAGCTCAGATATGTGACAATAACAGATATACAGACCGATCCCTTTCATTTTGATCCTCTATGAAGAGCTTCACATTGGTGGCAACTACTCGAAGGAATACACAGAAAGAAACAACCTTAATTTTGCTGGTTTAACTTGGGGAAAAAAAAAAAAAAAAAAAAAAAACAACAAACAGCAGGAAAACTTGAGAGTGAATGAAACCTTGTGAAAAGACAAGATTACTTGTGCTCGTGTAACAAATATGGGCCAGAACTGCATGAATGAATGAACTGCAAGAGAAAGCAAGACCTACCTTGCAGGCCACTCGGTGAGGACATAACTTGCCAAAACCAAGTGGGGGCTGGATGCGTCTCAGTAATGTGACCACATCAAGATGCTTTATCCTTCCCCTGGAACCAACACACATCCGTTACCGAGCATCCACGTCCCCAAAATATACTGTGTTCTGCTTTGATTGTTTTTAGCAAAGAAATCATACCAGAGAAATGAGCTAACTTACTTTGCTTCAGGGTCATATTCTGACCATATCCTTTTGAATTCATCCAAATGATGGGGACCCAGAATAGACCAGTCACGTGTCAAATAATCAAAATTATCCATAATGACAGCCACAAACAAGTTTATAATCTAAAAAAAAAAAAAAAAAAAAAAAAAAAAAAAAAAAAAAAAAAAAAAAAAAAAAAAAAAAAAAAAAAAAAAAAAAAAAAAAAAAAAAAAAAAAAAAAAAGGCAATTAAGAACAATCTGCCTTGATTTTTAAAAATTTTTTAAAATTCAGTATCTAGAGTAGGTTAAGAACTCAAACAAATGAATTGATGATTTTTGGCAAATATCATCAAATATCACAGAAAATAATTTCATTTAACTAACTGAAACTCTATCAGGTAATGACATAAAAAGAATCTGATTCCACTATAGAGTACTCAGTTTTTGACACAGACTGCAAAATGGATTTGTTTCTCTTCCTTGATTTGCCAGATCCCACTACATCAAATTGAAGAATGGATCCTATACATGTATTTGACAGTGTAAATCTCAGGATCCAGCTTCTGTAGTAATAGGATCCAATTTCATAACAATAAGACTTCTATATATGTTTTGTTAACACAGAAGGTGATACAGAGCAGCAGAATGTCAATGTTTACATTAGTTCACAGAATTCTGTTGGATCACTCTCCTTTTGCAAGGAGATCAGTACTGTGAATAGAACAAATCAACCAGCTTAGACCACGCACCAGCAATAAGGAAAAACATATTTCAACAATTATTTTAGAGCAAATAATCCATTAGGCCATGGAGTAGGTGAAAGGTTATTTTCCACATCTCATGTGCCCCAATTTGAGCACACTTGTAGAGACACTAACCCAAATTCTGCTAAGTTTAAATAACACAAATAGCATTTACCAGTAAGTCAAAAGAATTGCAGTTTTATTATTAGGGAATATTTAATTACACTATTGACATCTGCATGAAATAACAGCTATGAAAAGACTGTTAACTTAAGCTTTCAAAGGTGCAGCCACCCACCCCCCACACAGAAGAACACCTTGCACGTGAGAATTTAGAATCATTTAGAGTCATTTGGGTAGGAAAGGACCTTTAAAGGTCATCTGGTCCAACCCCCCTGCAACGAGCAGGGAGATCTTGAGCCTGATCAGGTTGCCCAGAGCTCCATCCAACCTAATTTTGAATATTTCCAGGGATGGGAGGCATCGACCACCTCTCTGGGCAACCTGTTCCAGTATTTCACCACCTTCACTGTAAAAATTGGTATAAGATACAGGATTTAAGATTCTGTATGGAAAAATATAACCTTGCCAAAATATTTTGGATATGGGATTTTCAATCATTCTCTCAACTCACAGCTCTTAATCCAAAAGAAAGTCAAAATACTTAAAGCTCATTTCTGTTAATAAGCAAAAGCTAAACTCACCAAAAATGCACAGAGCATGTAAAAACTGATAAAATAAATGATGGCAAAATTGCTTCCACATGTGTATTCTTCCCCTGGATTATAATCGGATTCTGGATCACAGCGTTTTCCAGGCAAACAAGCCAGCATGATTTCCTGCCAGGCTTCTCCAGTGGCACACCTTTACAAGGTCACAAAGATAAATGGAGAATTATTTGATCAAAATGGATTAAAGATGTATCAATTTGTAAAGCTGTGACAAAACACTGAGAGCTGAAAGAGTGCAAATGTGGAGACAGAAGAACATTTCAGAGCAGGAACTGATTAAAAAAAATACAGAGCAAGTTTTAGAACTGACAAGCATGCATGTGACACTGCAGACACATTTTATAAGGTTAACTAATGCCCCATAAGGGTTCCATGTCATTCTCTCTCCTTGCTCCAGGAAGCATTCCTGGTAAATGGTTACCTTTTTAAACTCTCCAGAGATGGACACTGTGTAATTCCTAACCCCTCGAGATTTAGCTACCTTTGCCATCATAAAGTTTTTCCTGCTGTTTATCTGGTATTTCCCTTCTGCAAGTTACACCCTCTACTGTTTGTCAACTCCTCAGTAAATGTAAAGAACACTTTATTTGTTTATGTTTGTAACAAGTTTTCATTTCTTCCAACTGTCCCACTAGTTGTACTTGTCAGGATTTCAGTAATGGCACGATCTTATTCCCCTTTCCCAATACTCCCACAGTGGTATCAGGGCTGACTATGTTTGGGCTCTACCTGAAGACAATTACTGCACAAACGAGGTGTTTCACAATAGCTGTAATAAGTTTGGCTCTGTATCACATCATTAAACCCCTGCTGTGCCAATGGACACTCAGCACACAGACAGAGTGATTCTGGGCTTGTTAAGCTGAATTGATTGTCACCTGCAAACGCATTCTGAACATTTTTCACAGATCTATGAAATGGGATGCATTCAGTAAGAGTTGAGGTTTACTCACCTGAAGAGAAGAAGCACAGCTTGGGGGAAAGTCTGAAAATTGTTGTTTCTGTTTATTTGATTGTTGTCCCTCATGGCCACTTTTCCAAATACCTACAATAAACCAGGATTTTGGCTTTCATTCCAGCGACATGTGCTGTCAGAGGCTGTAGGTCTTGTAGGCTAAACTTGCTTCAGAATGTATGAAAAACACTTTCACAGATACACTTTCAATAAACATTAAATTTGTCAAGACAGTGATTCCTCTGAAAGCACTGCCTTACATACAGCACCACTATCAAAGGAATGCTTCAGTAAGCACCTCAGGAAACAAGTCTCAGACGAGACTGGACTGCTTTTTAATGCTAAAACAATCGTAGAATTACCTGCATCCCAATGACAGCATAGATGAAGAACAGCATGGCAATCAGGAGAGCAACGTAAGGCAGAGCCTAGAAACAGGACAGGTGCATTGTCTTTTAATAACTTCACCCCACAGTTTCTATTTCCAGTTACAAAAATAATTTTTCTGCACAACACAGACTTTTCCAAGGTTTTTTTTTCTCTACAAGTGCTTAGAATGTTATTACCTGTCACTCTGAATACTCTGCTGCATACAATGAACACAAGCTTCATTGTATTTTAAATTATTTCTGCCAGCAATCCAGAGGGAGGAATCATCTTTAGTGATTTTAATTTTATTTTCAGTACTGATTCTGACAACACAAAGATGGTTCATTCTATACAGAGTTCTATCACTTCACCTTCGTTTTCAGGAGCAACGATTTAAGTATCTGTTACACATTAAATTGGTTTCATACCAAAATTAGGTTAAATTCTTCTTTTCTAATCATCTAATAAAATGTGTGGAAGTGTGAGATCTATGTATGCCAAACTTATCCTAGCCCCTTTAAATATATCGAATATTTTTTTAGGAAGAACATAGAAATCTCACAGTAACAGCTCTTATTAAATGACAAAGAATGATCCTCAGCCTCACTGAAGTAACTGGTGAAGTTCATTTTGGCATTAATACAGAAATATATTTACATATATTTGATATCATTGATAGTATTAATTTTTTTTTCAGCACTCTACTTCTAGTTCTTCATAAAATTTGGTGTATAAATGGTTATAATTATAAAGCAAATTTAAACCAATTTTGCTAACCTGGAATGACTTGATAAATGTCCACAGTAACGTTCTGATTCCTTCTCCTCTGCTGAGCAGCTTCACCAACCTCATGACCCGGAAGAGACGGAAAAAAGTGATGGAGATCCTAGCGCTGTCCTCAGAGTTCTGAAGAGCATCACGGAGAAGTCAAACCAAATACACACTCAAACATGCAACACTTCCAGAAAAACAACATAAAATGCAAAGGTGGAAAAGGTAAGATTTGAAAATGTATCTTGAGGGCCTGTTCACCTTGATAACCATGACATGAAAGGAAAAATCACATGCTGAAAACACAGGACCTGTAGAAATGCTTCACACATCACATGCATTTCCAAGTTTTCTGGTTTGTTAATAGGATCGTACTGGGTTTGTTTGTAGTAGACTTCAATAGAACACTGACAATGAATGCAAACCACTGCATAACACCTTTGCAGTAAGACAGTTATGAAAAATACAGAAAAAATTGGTGGAAAAAAGACATGGTAAAAAGAATAAACTCAAGTAGAGGTAAAACCACTGGGGTCAGTTTACTGATCTTACCCCAGACTCATCAGTTGTGACTGTTTCAGTTGGCTTTGGCTTTAAGAAATTAAGAACATTAAATATTAAAATCAAAGATCAAAAAAGTCAGCTTAACCATAAATAAAAAGAAGAACACTTTTCATTTCCAAATGTAAATGAACATCTTTCAACTCAATATACATCCTGAACAAAACATTAATATCCTTATTAAAACCATCCTCTTAGCATTTCATGTTGGCTGGCTCACACTAAAACATTGCTAGCTGACTCATACTAAAATCTGCTAGTATAAAACATGATTAAAAGGCTTGACAGAAAGTAAATACAAAATAAAAAATATGTTCCTATGTAAGCCAAACAAAATTAGCCATCAATTTCCATAAGTTGTATGAAATTATAGCACTAAGCCCAATTAAATTCCAGAACAAAGCTTTGGAGTCAAACTAACCTTTCAAGGTCCCTTTTCTGCTGTGCTTTTTCTGAAGATTAATTATTCCATCACTGAAATCTAACCATAATTGTGTTTTTTATCACATCAGGAGCTCCCTTAAAGCAAAGATAATTCACTTGAGATGACTCAGTGATGCACACTGGGTGTTGCAGAGCTTTATAAGGACACATTTTCACTCTGCCAAAGTGACAGACAAACACTTCCAGCACAATGCCATGAAGTTTAACACTTCCTTGGCAGTGAAAATGTGAAGGCAATACTTGAACTCTCTCACCATCTACAAAGTACTCATATAGTTGAGCTGATGTAACAGGGTCAGGCGTGGAGAAAGGGTTTCAGGACTTAATTGACCCTTTTCAAACAGGTCTGTGCAACCCTCAGGAGCTACAGGGAGGAGGGGGCACACACCAACTTCTTGTTCACAAAGCCAAACCCTGTGTCCTCTGAAGAACAATCTCAGCTTTCTCTTTTTAATCTCTCTGCCTGACTTTGGGAGAAACTGTCCCAATATCCCAAATGCTCTGACACTTTGCCCAGCAGCTGGCAAAGCTTAAAGGACCAACATTCTGTGCTTGCTTGTGCACTGAGAGATTTGCAGCAGCTTCTTCCAAAGTTGAATAGAAGTCTTTAAAAACAATTATAGCGCTAGAACAAATGGAATTCTGGATGTTAGATTCAAGTGATGGGTCTTACCCTCTCACCTAAAATATCCTTCTTTTAAAACCTTTCAACAATCCCTGCCACAGAGCAGCAATGAACATGATGCCTCCTCAGTGCTGCTTCCAACACACTGTGGATGCATCTGTCACACTCAGTGCCACACTTCCACTAAAATCTGAAGCGTTGCTGTTCCTCAAGATAAAAACTTGAGGAGTAGGAAGGTAAGAGAGAGGAGCTGATTCTGCTGGAAATGTATTATACAAACATACTATGATTTAAAAAAAAAAAAAAAAATTAAAAAAAACACCAAACAGTAAAAGGCAACACTTTTTAAAAATCAGATCATTATTAAAATAATAATTGTTTTCTCTGTTATCTTTTTTCAAAACATATATAATACAAAGGCATCACAAGGGGAAAATGAGGTAAAATAACTGTTTGGTCAAGTACATGCAATCTACATATAGATACATTACTGCCCTGCCAGGTCTCACTAGATTCTGAAACAAAGAGTTTTAAAACTGTTTAAAGAATTATTACTAAATTTATGCATTACATTAGGCAAACCCCAGATCTCCTCATTAAACTTCAGTAGGTAGAGTATTTGTAAAATCATCTGGAACATCTAAAGTTTCTAAGAACGTCTATAAAATACACCGAAAATATGCTGCCAATGAAAGACAACTGCTTCATTAGAAATTCCCTGCATATTTCAACAATTTGAAATAAACCTATCAAAATATAATTAAGGAGAAAATCATTATTGCAAACATCATAAATGTCACAATACCACAAGAAATAGACAAATTCTTGCAAAGCTGCCTACCTATAACCATCCCAAACCTGCACTAGTGCACACAGACCCACACTGCTATTGACTTATTAATACAGACAAAAAATCCTATTAATCTGATGTTAAAAAAAAAAAAAAAGAGGGTTTCATTATACCTTCTGCAGATGAAGCCTGAAATGTCATAATAATCTCTGGAGACTGACTCATGTTGAGCTTTATACTGTCTTATGTAGTGAGCAGATTATTTAAGTAACATTCAATATTTTGCATCATCAAAGAACTAAGTATTTGGCAGATACAGATCAGACTGAATTACAGTATCAACACAAACTGATACTTAAAAACAAAGTAAAATGCTGGGTTTGGCATTTGGGAGTTTTTCCCACTAGTTTTTACAGCAGCAGGATTGGGCCCCAAATAAGCTAGGAACAGTATTAGGATAGCAATAGGTAATGTGATAGATTATAACAGAAAAAGGATACTTTGTTCCTACATATTTTAATTAATCACTGTACCAAAAAAAAAAAAAAAAAAAACAAAACAAACAACCGAGTTTGCATTATGACTTGCTTATGAAAAAAAACTCACAAAAGGAAAAGTTGGTTAAAAAAAGCTTTTCTACATATTACTATCCTAATGATTATTTCCTTCTCACTTTTGATTACCCAAACTAAGTGAATAGTTCTATTGCAGGTGCTCAGGAATGATGATCCCTCCAATTTTTTTTGGCTGAAGGTCACTGAATGTATTTGTCTGTGCACAGTGGTATGTGCCCAGGATCGAGTAACACACACTCCTCTCACAAATGCCTCTTTCTCAGCTTCTTTGGACTAAACAGTTCTAATTGCCTGTTTCTGATGGCTGATCTGTCACTGCTGGGAAGTGTCAGGATGTCATATCCAGGGAATCACCAATTACAGACACTGGAAAGTTCAGGCCAGCAATGAAAAACACTCTGGTCACAGAAAGTAAATTGTGCATTAATACCAAGGTGGAGATAGATGCTAGAAACAAAATATGAACATGAACTCCTCGCACCAGAGGAGTTTTTTCTAATGGATCTGAAAGTATTCAACTTCTGCCCATCACTGGCCAAGTGTTTTGGGTTTGACATTTTAAAGTGAGTGTATCTCATTTTTTACTCTCTTTGGCATTTCCCTCTGACAACACAGCAGCTTGGATTACGTTATTAATACCAATTACAATGAAACTAATACAGTGATATATCTCAAAGAAAACATTATTCATACTTATTTATGAAGGAAATGCTCATTTAGGAGACAAAATTAGTTAACAGTTATGTGTGTCCATCCAGCATGAAGCAATGCTCAAATCTGGGCTACTCAGGTAAAGATAACACAATCTTCAGCAACAATAACAGACAGATTGACAAAATCAGAACATCTGCTTCCTGGAGATAATCATACACCACCCAAACACAAAATCTGATGTGCAAGATGGGGAATATCACGTGCCTGTGCACATGTCAGTAGGTGGCACATTTATGTATATGCAGAGGAAGTATTAGAATGGACTTGAGACTGAGCAGGGGGCAGGCACAGCACAGACTGTCTCTGTCGATGATGTCTGCTGACAAGAATGCAAATAAAAATATTTCCTGTGGTCAGAAAAATCTACCTCCAGCCTCCTCTTTCCTCCCACCTTCCACCAATCATTCCAATGCTTCAGGACTGGTTGGTCATCATTAAGAATTTTTTGTCCCCCATGGGACTGTGTGATTCCTAAGATGACAGATGTGATTCTGGGTTCAGAATGTGAGTCTGGGAATGGGCACAGCTGGAATAAATTATCATCTCCTGCTCTCCCTGTTTGGCTCAGCGACACCCTGCAATGAGGTGAATGAGGGCAGACACTGCCTTCATTATTCTATCTTTTCTCTCAGCCATGTGCCAGCTACACTCAGAGCCTGGGTCAGGATAGCACTTCAAAACTATGGAATTTTAAGCCAACATTAAATAGGTAGTAATTTATGATTTTTCTTTTTTTAGTTAATCAAAGTGCAACAGAACAGCTTTCTTCCCCAAACAATCCTAACCCTCAAAACAGATTAACCCATGATCAACCTCAATTTCTGACTCACTGATTTCAACCTGTTACCATTTTTGGTCAAGTACTAATGCTGTTTATGAAAAATTTAGCACATTTTCTAAGCAGGAACTCCTCATTACACCCTTGATATTGCAACAAATGTTCAAAATAAACATCCTGACTAAAAAGAACTTCAATGTCAAAACTGTGAACAGTGTGAAACAGATTGCATCATGCATTGGAAGCAAACTCTAGGTCTGTGCTTAAGAAAAAGATAAACACAGCGAAAAACAGTGGATATTAGTATATATATGCTTCTTTTTAACAGATTGTGCTAAAGGGTTCAAGAGTGTGCCAGAACAAATGAACACATAATGACAATTCATCTGCACTGCAAGTATAGAAGGAAGCATCTGAATGACAAACACATATGATGACAACAGCATATGCAGGAAAACATTCAGGTTGCCAAAATATCTCCAGAAATGGGTACTGTATGTGTGTCATATACACATACAATTTGTTCAGAGAACAGTTACTGCAATTCAGATGTGGGCAAGTCATTTTCTCCATAGTCTTATTAATGCTCTCTATATTCCCTGTTCAACGTTAACCAAATGCCTATAAACATAATTTATTAAAAATTTTGAGTCAACGTGAAGAACCCCTAGAAGATTAAAAAAAAATAGCTTTTCCCTTGTAAAAGATGTATTTAAAACTCTAAGCTCATAACATGTTGATGGCAGAGGGTATTATATGATAACTAATAAATATTCAGTTGTGCAATAAAGTAAATAAATTATTAATGTAAACATCTTCATGAAAGCAGCTCAGAAATTTGTCTCCAAATCAAATATTGCAACACACTAAAGATTTCAAATGGCAAGAAAACTTCATAATAATGAAAGCAAAGCCATATGAGAATGTAGTTTTCTGACCTGTCCTTGAGCCTATAGAGATACATTTGCAAAAGTCTATAAAATATAATGACGGTATCAATAACTGTAACCAAAACCTAAGTTGTAGCATATGATAGGGGTGTTGTAACATATGATAGGAAAGTTTTAACATATGATAGGGATGCATAAAGTGATATCATTTTGGATGCTCAGGGAGGTGGCGGATTCACTGTCCCTGGAGGTTTTTAAGACAAGACTGGATGTGGCATCAGTGCCATGGTCTGGTAACCACGGCGGTGTTGGATCAAGGGTTGGACTTGATGACCTCAGAGGTCTTTTCCGACCTGGTGATTCTATGATTCCAAACTGAATTGGACTGCTTTTGTTCAAAGTTGGAATCCAGAATCTCTTACAGGAGGTAAAGATGAGGTTTTTGTTCCACTCCTCCGCATAACCAAGGCCAGCTGTCCCACCAGTTACTGGGTGAGTGGGTAACTGTGTAAAAATAAGCACCAGCCCTCCCAAAACACACTCCAGCAGCAGCCCAGCAAACCAACAGAGCATCCCACATCAATAATGCTGCTCCTTCTTGCCAAATGGCACAACATCCAATTCCAGTTTTGCCAAAGGTTTTTGCTGTATGAACTGCTCCCAGCCCCTCCCAGCTGTTCCAGCAGTGTAGGCACTGAACAAGCTGTGTGTATTTGCAATGGTGGTTCAAGACAAATGGGTTTCCTGAGGGGCTCAGGATGAAGATATAAATGCTCTTTGTTTAAGCTTTATTCCAGCAAAGAACTGGAATTTTGCTTCAAGAATAAAATTAGTCCTATAGTTGTGGCGTTAAACATTTGCACAGAAGAAAAGGAAAGGGAACTCTGCATTATTTTTTCGACATTTTGGCAGCACATGAATGGCTAAGGAAACTTACATAAAATATGTGAATTAAACCCCTTGTAACTGTTACTGCAACAATGTGATCATGCTTCTAAGTCCTTCAGTGTTGGTCATCCAAATGGTTTCTGAGCTGGCAAATAACATCATTTCTATACAATCACACCAGACTGAAACATGTCTGTTATTTCCTTTTAATAACTTACTGATTTATTCAGATTTTATTTCAGATTTATCTCTCATTGTCACAAGTTATATATGTCCATCTCTGAGAATGGGCTGACAACACTTTGTGTCTCACAATCATTCCTCTGCTTTTTTAATTCACAAGGAACCATTTCTATGACCACACAAGGTCTTGCTTGTTATGTGAAACTTTTTGAAAACAAAAGGCCACAGAGCCCAAAAGTAATTATATAGGTTTTAGTAGTGGTTTTAATTTTTTTTGTTGCTATACCATATATATATTTACTTATATATACTTGCCTCTAATAATTTCTAAAAATAAAATGAACATGAAAACCAATTAGGTTCATAAAAGAAGACTGAAGGAAGGGATATTAAATGAAAGAGTAAATTAAGAAAAACAATCATAGACAATTTTTTACTGCCAAAATATATGTTGCTCTGAGGTAGTTCATTGCTTAATACAATCAACACTGACTTCCACAGGCACTAAAAATACTCAAACCACAGTAATTTCCTGGATTACGTGTGAATGAATGGGAGGTTACTGGATCAGAAGAACCACCCTCAGGGCAGCATATACATTATAAAGTGTTTAAAAAAAGAAAATTAACAAGAAAATAAAAGAGACAACATATAATTTCCAGAATTGAATACTGAAATCAAGGTGATAAATAACTGGACAGTCCAACCCATTGTCTTGAAAAAAATGAGTCAGATACAAACTTGTTGTGTGCCACAAGGACTTGCTGTCCTTTGCAACGGATCTAAGTATCCACAGGTAGACCATCAGAATGACACTGAGCTGTTTCCAGAGCATATTGAAACTGTAATACACTACTGACTTCAACAAACAAAGCACACAAAACTGGAACGACCAGAAACAGACAATACTTAGTACACAAATAGTCTGCTGTGCACAACTAAAGAAATCAAAGATGAGCCCTTTTCCTCCAGTGACTATTGCATGAAAACTGAGAAATGACAGTGCTAGTTGTTGACTGTGTTTGTAGTTATCCTGAAGATCACTATTTGATCTCCAGAATATTTTCAAGACAAGTGTGAGAATTACTAAAATGCCAGTGTTCTTCCCAGCTGAAAGCTCAGCAGTGATCAGTTACAAGTAATGCTGTCAAATTAACACTGTCCAAATAGTGTTAAATGCAGGGACATCTGCTTTGATCATGGAAGCACATCTGAGCTATCTTTCAATCTCTTTGCAGTCAAACACATTCTGCAGTTATTAGGGAAAGCTATTGTAAATGACAGGTCTTTTTACTCTCCTCAGATACTATGCTCATCTATACTATTGTGACAGAAGATGGAAACTGTAAATACTTGAGCTGAAAGTCTAAGTCTAAACTTCTCAGGGAACAAAAAACCCTGAACAAAACCAAAGGAAAAGAAAAAAAAAACAATCAAAAGTAAATCAGAGACAGCATTTAAAAATCTAGTCCATAAAGAGTAACTATACTTTAAAAAATATCTCAATGGGGCACTGCAGTTCTGTGCTGACTGACCCTCCCTGGCAGCTCAAGCTCCTTCAGTTCAAAGAAAGATCCATCACGCACTGAGAACTGAGCAAAATCAGCCTGAAATCTAAAGGTCAGGAGAAGGTTCTCCTGCTCCCATGTTATCACATCACACCGTTGCAGTCACTCATGAGATTCTCACACTTTAACACAAGATCAGGAAGGAATTTTAAGGTGAATCCGATGTCCCAACACCTACATGTGTAATGGCCATCAGTCAAAATTTTGGTGAAAGATGAAGTTTTCCAAGTACTTTAAGAATAATTCCAATTTCAAAACACTTACTGCAGGATGGGAAAAGCCAAAGGAATAGGAAAAGAGTAAATATTCTCTTTTCCACAGCATGGAAAGCCTTACTTTCTTATGGGCTCTCCTGCTACCTCATGAGAGACAAATGCTAACAGCACTCTAAAGCCCACCCCTCCCACAGAACAAGAAATCATTATTTGTTAAACTGAGGCACTGAAACAACTTACAGAATCTTGAATTATCTTACTCACATCACATACAAAACCCACTGGGCTTCAAGTAAAATAGTAACAGAAGCTTAAATTCTATTTTATATATAATTTTTTTTTAATATTTTATTTACACACATGGAAAAAACCTAATTCTTACTGTGTCACTATGCTTTGTGCATGTGCAACTATACAGGTATATAAATAAGTCATAACAGCTTCTACAAACATCTATATCAATGTTTTTGTCTTTGATTCCAGGATTAAACATACTTTTCTAAAAAAAGGATTTTTGGGGGATTAACTTTACATTGTCTGTATTTCTTGATGACAGCAATTACTTTTTAGTGCATGAACAGTTGCTACTTACATTAACTTCTGTTATAGCAATATCAACGACGCTACCAACAACAATTAAGGCATCAAAAGTGTTCCATGCATCAGTGAAATAGTGCTGTTAGGACAAGCATTCAGCAGAAAGAGAGCAAGAGAAAAACACAAACAGAAAAAGAGAAGAAAAGGACAGTGTTATAACACAGAAACACTCTAGGCTTCTCTGACGTACCACTATACAATCTAATCTTTCCCTTCCATAGCTCAAAAAAATTGGTAGAAAAAAAAGGCTATTTATTTCCCATATCAACATAATTGACCTATGACTGGTCTGTACTCAAACTTTAGAAACATCAGATCAAAATCTGTGACTTGTCCAGATGATGGAAATAGTGGGGAGACAGAGAAAGAGAAGTAGGGACTGGGGAAAGTAAGCTGGGATATACTCACATCAGCTTCACTGAGAACGACGTCTACTATGCTGCCAATAACGATGAGGGAGTCAAACGTATTCCAGGCATCACTAAAATAGCCCTGAACAGAGCAGGCAGGGTGCAAACGTTTGTGATTACACATGAAATGTCAAATATTTGCATACTTCTGTTTAGTTTTGCATAAACAGAAATTAGTTAAACAAAACCTGTGGTCTAATGAGAAAACAAAACAAAGAAAAAAAAAACCAAAAGCAATATTGCCTACTGAAGGAAAAGCAACATATATGTGCATGTGTGTGTATATATATACTTTATATATATACATGTCCAGACACACACACACAGACACACACACACACTACACGTGCAGAACACACCACCAGAAAAGCACAATGTTGGCAAGCAAGCCATCATCCAAAACTGGGTTTGGACTTCCAGCAAGGCTGAAAAATTCTAACATATATACCTTAATGAGTAAGACAAGATCCCTTTTACAATATTTCTGCAAGACCAAGCCAATTGAAGGCTCCTTAATGTTAAGGATTTTGTGATTTTCCTATCTCAGCGACTGGTAAAAATACTTAAAGGGTCAGAGTTCATCACTGGATAAATATGCACAATTATTAATGTGAAACTGTGCATCAATATTAGAGAACTGACTTAATCTTCTGTTCATAAACTAGGTTTAATATAGGAACTCATACTACATTTGTCACAGCCTGATTCTGTATCCAGTTAAGTCAGTGCTGGAAACCACAGCACCCTAAAAAATTTCTTATTGCTGATGATGCAGCCAGTCCAATGTCTGAAAATTCATTTTCATAAATTGCTTAATCACCCTTCTGAGATTTTATGGCTTTAAATATATATTCCCTATGTGTATATTTACTGGGACATTGCTGCAAAGGGTTATACAAAGTGCTGTCATGCAATTAGCTGACTATTGGCATGAAAACTGCACTTTTGAGCAAAAAGGTATTTCAGAAGAAACTCTTGAGGTGGGTCCCAGGATCAATCTGTCACTGGGAACAAATCAAGGCATATTATGCTCTTGAAGACAACTCTGCAGAGGCAAGAGATGTAGGTTTTCTGCAATATGTGGATTTTGCCTAGCTATTACAGAAATCCAGAATTGCAAAAATTACTGAACTTGCCCTTTATGACATTCAGATATATTAATTTATCAGCCACCCATGACTAAGGAATGTGCATTATGTGACCGAGGCCAAAATGGACATTTTGTATACGTACATTCTACTTTTAAAATTTTAAAAGTTTTAAAATTTTAAAATACTAGCTTGTCAGCCGCTACGGAAGCTCTAAAATAATATATTTAGCAAAAAGCTTAAAAGTACAAATGTGCTATTTACACTTATTATTACAATTTACTATAAGATAATGTTTTAGCTGAGTAGTTTGAGTTATTACAGGAGTTGTTAGCACAGAAAAGCAAAACCAGTCCCAAAATATTTTAGAAATGGACTGATGCTTTTCTTAAGATTTTAAACTGTCAGAACCCTAGTAACTTCACAGTTTAAAAGATTAAAAAGCTAATTTTGTGTGGAAATTTGCTCTTAGAGACTATGAGAGACCTGCTACAGTAGGTAGCAGCTCTACAGTTTATTCCAGGAGAGGAAGAACTGAGCAGAGACAGGAAAGGCTCATTATGTTTTTAATGCTACTCTCTTCTAGCCCTTTTAAAACACAAATTGCTATAATCATCCCTTCATTTAAGGAAGGAAAACAGATCAGAGTATGATTATCTCTACAGCCCTTGGCACCTCATGTTTTGGTTCTTTGGGATTAACTATCAAGTCCACTTTTGGGGCAAAAGCAAGTGTTCATGGATTTGGGCTCCTGAAAAAACTTCTCCTCTTCTGAGAGCTCCTGCACAATTCCCTATCCCTATTCCCTATCACTCCTTCTCAACTCATCCTGCCTCATGAGAACAAGCCATTCCCAAAGTTCTACTAAACATCATACATTCAGTACCTCAACAGTACTGAAATTTATAATCCTACAGAGATTAGCAGCTGCCAACTAAAGCAAGGGAGCTACTCTCAGAATATCCTTCCTGGTGAGTCACACTCCTCATTTCTAACAATCTCTCTTGCTTTTAAAATAGCAATATTTATATATATATATATACACACAAAATAAGAGACTACTGGCAAACAGCAAACACATAATCAGCACAATCCTGAGGTGTGCTATTCATCTTCCTCTACAATGGGAATCAAAAAAGGTCCTCCAAATAAAGGTGAATTTCAGCTATAGAAGAAGTGAATTTACTAGACATGCTACAATATAAAGCACTGAAATAAAAAAAATCACACTTTGATTCAAAACAGCTAAAACAATTTACAGTTAAAATACTTTATACATTTATTTATTTTAAGAAACCTTTTCCATCAGTATAGACAAATATTGTTCAAAGTAATATGTAAAGCAAAAGCATACAAATAAACAAAAAACTAAGAGAAAATAAAGATGGTTTTGGAAAAGGGAGGAATGGACAAGTCACAGCAAATAAACATCATGCAAATAAGTTGTTTTCACCACTGCAATGACCCAAGATCAATTCACTTACTAGCCATCTTTCCTTTTTTCTTACAAAAATCTGATGTAAAACGACATGGAAAATCATTACAAGTTTAAGCAACACTGGCTATCATGAAGCTGTACAGACGGTATGTGCTGATGTATTACTTTAGATTCCATAGTTGTATTTTGTTTAGCACTGCACTGATCCATGCTAAGTACAGATTTTGGTAAATGTAAAGAACAATGTGAAGAAAAAGGCCTGCTCTTTTAATTTATATTATTAAAAAATTTGCTCATTGAGAAATGCTGAAGGACAAAATCACAAATCCTGGGGAATATAGAGACATAGAGAATGAACAGTAACATATGTTTCTATACATCTAGCATATAAATATTTTAGTCCTTTTAGTACTCTCTTGAAAATTTTAGGGTCTCATTCTGCAAAGTACTATGTGATCCAATCTCCCAGTCAAGTGAGCCAGACACTCAGCATCACATTAATATCTAGCACTTATTCAAATTTTATATCATTCAGAGTTGGAAGGCAGCCTGCGGTGCCTTGGTTTTAAACAACACAATATTATAGTAAGAGGATCAATTATTTATAGTAGCCTGAATTTACATGACCAGAGAAACCAAAAGATCACAGTTTACACAGGATTTTTGTCAACATATTAAGGGGACACTGTCAAGCAGATGAGATAAAAACTAACAGGTTTTTTATCTATTCTTATTTTTACAGTGAGTAATGGAGGGTTTATTTGATACTTTGAGCACCTCTGAAACAATTTTTAAAATGCACATAATTAATAAATAAAACTGTTCATTCTGTCAGACTAGTCTAAGAGACCCACCAGTGACACAGACATAGAAGAAACTAATCAGTCTTCCCTCACAGACCCTAAAGCAAACTCTTAAATTGGGTTTCAGATTGTTCCTACTATTATTAAAATCTTAATGTTAGTAAAAGCAATTAATTGTTCTTTTAAGCATGTATCTAGTTTAAAATTAAAATTCAAGGTATTCACATTCTGCTTAAGACTGCTAGTTGACTTGTGATTATTAAGGAAGTATGAAATATATGTTAGCAATAGGTGTTTTGTTAAGGGGTATCTGGCAATTTAAAAGGTTATACTCTCCAAAACATAATAGGAACAACTTTAAAAATATTTAACTCCCTTCCCTTCCTGCTCATTAGTCTCTTCCAAAATTCTGCTTAATACCATGGTCTTTTAACCTTGTCCTACTAATTAACAAGTTAAAAGTGTTCTGCATCTGTGGGGGAAAAAAATTCAGGAAATGAGGACCTTTCACTGGCAGCATCTGCCCTTCAAACTCTCAGGGTTCAGATCCAGGGATCTCTCACAGTAAAAGCATCCAATCAGATAGAAAGCATGTGGCAACAGAATTAAAACTCAAATTGTACAAAGTCTTAGAGACCAGTATTAAGACACTGCATTTGATAACAAGTAGGAAGCCCACAGTACAAATGGAGCACTGGGATTTATACACTCATGACCAGACCACTGTATTTTGCATTAGCTGCTGTTTCTGACTACAGTCACAAGTGCATGGAGAACCATACAAGGATTCACAATCTTCTTTCAAAGAGCAGATGATAAAATGCAGCAAAGTCTTCTGTGCAAAACAAGGATATAGAACAGGAAATACAGATCAGGAAACACAACCAGCAACTCATGACACTGCGGTCCACAAATCTGAGCTGTCTCCTCTGGGGCCTCATATTGTGCTGTTTTTAATGTGAAACCCTTAGTATTTAAATAAGATAGTTGACACAAAAATACAAATAAATTCATTAGAAATGTACAATGGACTGGACAGGGCAGAGCAAGACTACAGGAGAGCGGGTAAGCATTCACCCAGAACTCCACAGTTCACATGTCAACATCAGATCTCAAGTGATGGATAATTTGTTCACTTCTGCAGGCAAACATGAGCTCGCTTTAAATCAAGTAGCTCAGGCTCCACAGCTGAGCCCAGTACTAAATGCAAGCTGATGAACAAGTGGTTTTGAAAAGCTGAACAGCAGTTATCCACCTACTCCACGCTGAGCTCTGAGCAGCTGTGCTGTAAAAGCACGAGAGCTGGGGGGTTAAAGCAAGGACAGGACTGCCCACAGAGCCTTCACTGCCTCGCACCAGGGAGGGGCACAGGTCACAGCCAGCTGCAGATGCAGATATTCTGCTCACTTTAAAAGAAGGGTAATGGAAAATGAAAAGCACCAGCCTTAGATGGTGAGATCAGTAAACTTCAAATGGCACGTCTGGTTTTTTTCAAATTCCACGTGTAGCAAGTGAACACACTCGACTTATTTACAGAGACATAAGCCCAGAATAAACACTGATTTTGTTGTACTGAAAAAAAATTTAGTTTAGTTTTTCATCACTAACTTTTGCACTTCATAAAGGCAGTAGGAGAACTGAACAAAATGACTGCATTAGCTGCCACAGGATAATTTCTTTTTCCTGTTAGTAATTATAATTATCAGTCTCTCTTGCAAATCTACTTTTGAAAATGTGTCTGCATCAGTCATATTGACAGTGTCCCTTTAAGGCAAGGAATCAACTACTCAGTGTGGGGCCTTCTACCAAATATAATGTATATAAATATATATATAACTGAAAATATAAAAATCCAAGAAGGTTATTGAATATGCAAATTATTTATGTACATTTTTGTAATACTTAGTTGTATTTTATAAAGTAAGGACATAATTTTGCATTTTAGAATAGGAGATATAGCATAACATACAAGTCTTTACTGGAGATTAAATTAGTGTAAAGTAATGAATGTAGAACCCAGAACAGGAGATGTGGTAATGCTTGTAACAGGAAATGATTGATCTGATTTAGAAAGGGACATTTTCATTACCTCAGCATAATCCAGATCTCATCATTTGCTTTGTGAGATCATTTTCTGATATCTGCATTTAATTTCCTGGAGTTACATTTTTATTAGCTTTCACTGATAGATAAATGTGGTAAAATGTTTGTTCTTTCTGTTCTTTGAGTAATGCACAGCTAGTGTGAAACTCATTATATTCAATTCCTGTGGTGATGACCTAATTAAAGTATATCTTAAACTTACCTTGGGTTTGAATGCAATCAGTTTCAAAACCATCTCAACAGTGAACACTCCTGTGAAAACCATATTCATAATGTCCATCGCATCATTAAAGAGCTTAGACTGCCCATAGTGCTGTGAATTAAAAACAAAATACTTACAGAAGTAAAGGTTTTAAAATATTACGTTAAAGAAAGGCAGCATAAGATAGAACTGGCAAAAATGCAGCACAGGAAAACATCTTCTAGTGAAATTTAGGAAGCATGCCTATAAACATGCAGGATTAGCTGAGTATCTTTGGTCAAGTATGAAATCGTTTAAATCTATTCTGTTTAGGCACTGAGCAGAACAAACCAATCATTTCTCAACATCCCAAGGGAATCTCCAGAGAGATGGTTTTAAGAGGAAAATTGTTCCTTCAAAAAAGGAGTATTTGACTCCTTTCTAATTTTTCCAAGTTTTATATGCAAGACTTAAACATTGCACAACCTTGCGTCACTTGCTTAGAAAGCCTGAAGTTTGTTAATCACAAGGATACGGTGTAAGTAAGTTTACTGAAAAAAGCAGAATGGTTTTGTGAACTGAATTCAAACCATTCTTTTTCTTATCAAAATCTGAAATACCAGGGAAAGAAAGAGACAACTAGAACATGTCACAGAAAAGCACTAAGATCAAAAGTGCGTTTTTTGAAGTTTCACTTCATAAAAAAATACAAGTTGCCATAAATTAAAGGTATTATACCACCCACATCCTTCCCTGCAATTTATGCCAACTGCTTCAAGAGAGCTTCTGGTTTTCCTACCTGCATTGCCAAGCAAAGGGTGTTCAGCATGATGAGGACAAACATGATGTATTCAAATCCAGTAGAATTCACCACATACCAGAACTTGTACTGGTAGGGATTTTTTGGAATATATCTACGGAGAGGACGTGCCTTCAAGGCATATTCTACACACTGACGCTGTAAAGCAAATACATCAAAAACTGTCAGACTTTACTTAACAGGCAATCCACTGGTAGCACAATTATTAAAATAGAACACTCAAAATCAGTCTGTCTACTTGAGGTAGGGTTTTATACTATTACGTATTAATAAAGTAATCAAGTAGCTTCCCAATCCTCACTTGGTGTTTACAGCTGTATCCAATCATAGACACGACTGAGCCACATGCAAAGAATGAAACAGTGCCCGTGGAACTTCTCAAGTGTTTTGCCTTTACACAGTGCAGTAGCACACAGGAATCACCTGTATGCATGTATATGTATAGTACAAAGCACGACTCTTAAGACCATGAATATTAAGTCATCTATAAGCCATGTTTAGTCTTTACTCCCTTTTCAATCACCAATGTGACTACATGGCAAAAAAACCCACAGTCAGCAAAACAAATACTGAGGAAATCTTATTCCTAACAGTTTAATTAAATTGCCCAGCAAAATCACGTGACATATGTAGGAACTTCATGGATTCATTCTCATAATCATAAGAGAAACATATAATAACCTCAATATCCAGTTGATAGTGAAATAAATCAAATTATTAAATACTATGATATGTGTTTGGTGCCCTCTTCTGACCCAAAGCAGAAAGGACGCTCTTCATGCATAAAGAAAAAAGGACACTTTCAAAAGGTAAGAGTTCAATATTTATTTTAACCTGATTTTTGTCCAGCTCACAGTTCTTGTACTCTTGTTCTCCCTGTTCTTGGAATGTGACAATCACGAAACCAACAAATATGTTCATCATAAAGAAAGCAATAATGATGATATAGATGATGAAAAAAATTGAGATCTCCACTCTATAGTTGTACACAGGTCCTACGTTCTCGCCATTTGAATCAATGGCTTTGTACAGCAGCCTGAAAAAGAAACAAAATTTTATCGTTATTACCATTGAAATGAGAAAACAGGTTTCAGAAATGGTCTGCTTTTCCTAGGTACTGACAGTGTTTGCAATAATACTGAAACCAGAAGAATCACAGCATGCATTGTTATATTATGTTTTCTGAAAGAGTCAAGGTGGTAGTTTTCAATTATTTCCCCACATAAAGCTGTTCTCTAAGACTCTTCTCACTTAGGGAAATAGTGAGTGGCAGTTTGCTCTTCCTGTGTTTCTCTATGCAGTGTACTACTGCCTGATTTTTTAGCAAAAGTTTTACTCAAAGGCCTTAAATTTTCAAATTATCATTACTTAAAAGGCATCAATAAATAAACATCTAAAACTATTCCTTCCATTAAAGCTGAGGAGCAGCTCATTATAGCAAAAGTAATGGGAAGACTGGGAATCAAACAGTATAAAAAAGTTAACTTTTCTTACTTTTCCCAAAATACAGGAAAAGCACACAGATTCAGAATAATGGGTTTTTTACTTCCTCTCTTAATAACTTTCTATACCGTCACTTAAAACTGTTTGGTTTTTTTTTTTCCAAAAGATGCCTGGTAAATGATAGCCAACTGTTCTGGAAAATGCAACCATCTTAACAATGCTTTGAAAACACGGAGAATCCACTCACGCTGGCCACCCTTCGAAGGTGGATACTGTGAAAAGGGCCATCATAGCAGACAGAACGTTATCAAAGTTGAAATCACTATTTTGCCAGACCCTCTCTTTGACCATTGGATTATCCACATCTCCATCTTTATAAACGATGTATATCCCTCTGTGGGAAAGAAACTGTCATTAGTGAAACATTAAATTAACCTCAGAGTTGCTCAATACAATATTCAAAACTGGTTTTTTTATTCCCTCCTTACGCCTGTTTTGTTTCCTTGCCAACCTGTGTTTTCTGGTTTAAGATGACAATTCCAATTTACACAAACCTCAATGGCCTGACACATGCCTGCCCATATACAGATTGAGTTATTCAGAATACAATGTGTCACATTCTTAGACCAAAGATCTCCTCACCGGCATTCCTCAGGATTCTGTTTTGCCTCATCAGTGCACTTGTAGAACTTTCCCTACATATAAAAACAAAAAGCAATGACAAAATGCAGAATATGCAAAATACACACGTTCATACTGTGATTAGTTCAGAATGGGACCACCCAGCTCCAGCAGCAAGGAACTAAGAATTCAGCTCAGCTTTGCTTTTCTTGATGCAGTGTGAATTCTGAGAGTCAACTTACCTTGAACAGCTGCACCCCAATGCAAGCAAACATGAACTGCAGCAGAGTTGTAACTATCATGATATTACCAATAGTTCTGATAGCCACAAAGACACATTGAACAACATGCTGGAAGGAAAGAAAGAAAAAAAAAATTTAATTCAATTTGTCACAGTATACAAACCATAAAAGTCTGGGTTTGTACTATTTTTTAAATTACTATTTTTGTGTTGTCAGTATTATACCTAACACAGCAATTAGATTTGTTTGCTAGATTTGTTTGTAAAACGTGTTGACATAAAACCCATCAACTGACTAAAATCACACAAACACTATGGATAAACAATTAAAATATTGTACTGCCATGTTGGTTCATTAGTCAAAATCTGTTCTCAGTGGCAGTTCCTCCACATACAGACTCCTGTAACTGTGGGCAGAACCTGTGCTGTTTAAGATCAGATATGTTTAAGAATCAGGAACTGATTTATGTCCTCACTCTCTGAACTTCTGTAGACAATGTTTCTCGTGCAAGAATTTTTTAACCTGAGGCAGAATAGAGAATCAGACCAACAGAAATAAAACTTAAAAAAATAAACACCTTAAGTCCTTTTGCTCTGTTTATTGCCCTTAGAGGTCTCAATACTCTTAAAACTCTGAGGATCTTCACGACTGAGATAGCACTTGATCTAGGGAGAAAAAAAGAGTTATTCTTTTAGTTTTAAGATAACTGATTGCATTATCAAGAATACCAATGTTCTTGCAACTTCCTTAAATATGAAATTTAAAAAAAAAAAAAAATCTCAAGATATATATATACAAGACTTTTTATTCTGTATTGATCCTTCATGTAAACTCCAGAAAATAGTATCAGCCTCATAAATACCATATGAATTATTTTGATTTCTGGAGCAACTTTGGAATTAACAGCTCAGAAGCTTGTCTGACACTATAATGGAGCAAAATAGTCCCCAAAGTATTTTTCACTGCTGACAAGTTCTTTTGAAGACACTGTATAAATCCTGTAAACCAATTAATGCCTTTAATTTCAGAGTAGGTGGAGATCAAAAGATCTAAAATCATTTACATTCTCTCTAAGAGGCTAGGACTGCATTTTGAGGCAATAACAGCCTTTTAAAGAACATGCTGTGTAATGGAAAGCTTGTGCAGTAAGTGTTCTGGTACCAGCAGAGTTCAAAGTGGGGAGCTATTGCCTGACACCCACCTTTGGCCTTCTCTAAGCCACTGACGGTTTCCCAGGTGATTTTGAATTCTTTTATTATGCTTTCTCTGATCCAAACAAAACAAAGAAGTCTCTTCACTACCACTTACAGTCCTGACTAAGGTGTAGGTTCTCCCACCCTTCCAATACTGTCTAGTTACATATCCCTGTAGGTCTATACTGACAAAACTAGGTTGCAGATGTGGCAATAGCACAGGAGAAGGTACATAAACCTCCTGAAGCTCCAGGTAATACTTGCTATACAGTATAGAGCCATAGTGCCCTTCCTTGATCTCTTGTTAATAGTGGGAAGTAGTAAATTATATCCAACCCATATTAGTAGTGAATTACAACAATCTCCATAGAAAGCACTCCCTCTTGCCAGTCCCAACCCTGAATACTGACACTGCACACCCACACACTGGGGGGGAACAAAAGGAGCTGAAACATTGATTTCAGTAAAAAACCCCAAAGCAAAAACACATCATTCACATTATAAGTATGGTACTTACTGAATACCAAATGATACCAGAGAAACACCCACAACCAGCAAATCCAGCAAATTAAAGTAATTCCTGCAGAAGGACCCTTTATGAAGGAACGCTCCAAAAGCTGTCATCTAAAAATACAATTGTTACACACTTAGTCTATATTTCAGCTTATTCAAATTCACATTTAGGCTGTTTACAAGACACTTGCCTAGAGTGTGAATGCATACAATACTATCTCACTTTCTAAAAGCAATTGAGATATAAAACAATCCCACTACGTACATTAAATCTTGCATTTAAATCACAAAAATTCTGCTCAAGCAACACGAAAAAGTATGTTAATTGTTTCTGATGCAAACAAATGTTTTATTTTGTGGAAGAACTGACAAGCTGAGGTGATTACACTGAATTGATTTGCCCTTTGTTCAAAAAATTACTACCAAAAAAACCATAAAATTGCCACACTTACTAAACTGTAGGGTCCAGATTCTGACTCCTAATCACTCATATTACCCTGAGAATTGAAGAAGTTGTAAAAGTTTGGACACAGATCTCCAAATTTTGCTGTTCTGTGGGGAATATCAAACTTTGCTCTCCCTGGTGGACTTTTTCTTAATTTCTTTTTTTTCTGTTCTGTTCTTGGGTATCTCAAAGCTGAATTTGGTTCCTAATCTACAGATTAGACCCTTACCATAACTGCAAGTAAGTACCAGTTAAAAAATGCACAGAGAAATCTAGTTAAGCCATTAGAAGCACAGAATCACCAGCTGAATAGACTATTTTGTAGGTCTTTCCATAGTTACAGACTTAAGACTGAAACACTGAAACTAAAAACTCCTAACAAAAATATGGATACCTCTGAAAAATACCTAGTAGTCAGCTCAGGCACATGGATTCTAATTTCTTCAGCCTCAAAAAAAGAGGAATGAATACTCAGCTACTCATTTTTTTCCACAGGTAAGAAAACTCACTGCCACTAGAGAATATCTGACATTGATTATGATTTCAAACTCTGTACTTTCTTTTCTGTTCTATTCCTCATGGTGTAGTAAAAAGATTTTATTTCATTTCCCCTCACAGCAGATTACTACAGTTTTAAGACTGTTCCACAATATATAACAGAGCTACAGGCATTAGGTATCTCAGTCAACTGCATCACTACTCGAACTTTGCAGGTCTTGTGCATGACAAACCATCACTGTCAGTAAAATCTGTACCTCTGTAAAGGAAATAGGCATTTTTTTTAAAGTCCTCTCTCCTTATTCTCATGTTGAGCCTTCATTTGTCATGATCAAAATACTAAATGTTCCTCCAAGCTAGAAGAGTAAAAAAGCTAAAATTCTAACCTATGCCATGGCATGAGAGATATAACACAGTTATATTACAAAATTCCCATTAAATTCCTAGCTCTTTCACTTACACCTGTACAGAGTAAACTTATTAAAATCAGTGGGAGTTAAACACTGAAATAACCCTGAATATCAAATTTACATTCATCTACAACTACTCATTTATACTGTAGTATTTTATCAGTTAGCAGCACACAACGTTTCATGTAATGACTCCCACAAAAATAAATTCAAATATTGACTTAAAAGTACAAGTGAAGTATATATCTCCCCATCTTCATATGGAGACTTAGACTTCAATCACTACAAATCCCAGGGGAACCATTTGACTAGAACTCTCTATAGCAAGTTTAAATGGTGTGGGATTAGCACAGTAGGGCAAGGTTAAAAGCACAAGCCCCTAACCTGACCTCTGCTTTGATGCTTTCACCTTTCCCAAGCACTCCAAAAAGGATGGTAAACTGGATTTCAATGTCATAAGAGAATTCTTAAATGCTTTTAAACTGATGCTCCAACTCCTCTGTTATTCATATCCTCATTCATATACTCAACACCACGTAATGTGGAAATCCTCATGTCTGCAGAGCAGTAAGAGCACAGGGAGACTCCCCACACGCTGAGAGTTACTCTGTTTTAAATGCTTGGTTTTGGAGATTCACAAGTTTCTCCACTGCAGCTGATAATACTGCCTCTGGTTAGCTTAATTTCAGTTTCATATACTGCCATATACTGGAAATCATGGAATACTCTTGCTACAGCAGGTCTAGCCTTGACTTTTCTCCTTGCAGAACACACGCAGCATCTGTACCACTTGGATACCGTGAGAGGCACAGCACGAAACCCAGCCCGGAGGACATGGAGGGCTCCAGCCACAAGCAAGCAAAGCCAGTGTCTGAGATGTTAGTAAAGCAGGCACTGTGCATGGACATGTGTCGTGGCCTGGCTGGCCATTGCATTGGTACGGCACAATTTAATTTTCTTTATGTAATGAATGTACCGCAGGGCAGAGCTTCCCAGAGAAAGCGGAGCCAGAAGCATCAACATGTTTGGCTGTGATGTGGCTCCTTGTTTCCTTGTAATGTTTTACACTGCCAGATTTCAGCAGCCCAAGCTCTAGAGCTTCCTGTTTCCCTTGGATAACTCTGAAGCTGCTCTGTGCCAGTCTTTTGCAGTCAGCAGGAACGTTGCTTTTCTTAACACATCCTGTTATGCCTCATTATGCCACGCTTTGTAACTCTTCTGTCTCCTGGAGAAACACAAGTGGAACTGCAGGAGCTAGAGAACTTGCTGCTCAGAACTTGTGGAAGTTTACTGACTCTCTTCTGCCACAGAAACAGTGGTAATGTATTTTTTTATGGCTTCTCAAACTCAGAGTTGAGAACTAGTCTGATCTAATGTTGCAGCTCTTTTCAGTGCTTTGTCCTCTCCTTCAGTTTGGCCTTTCTCTAGCAGCAAAACACCTGGGTATTGGTTTTAGCATACTACAAAAGTTATATGAATAATCAATTCTATAGCAAGCTCCTCACTGCTGAAAATGAGAAATAAGGGGATAAACATAAGTCTGGGAGTAAATTCACAAGCATAAAAATAGTCTATTACTTACAGTACAGCTTATCTTGTAAACAGCCCAAATATTATATCAATTAGTATTAATCAAATCGCATTGTGAAGAGTATGCACACCAACATGAGCAAAAGCTGGGAGAAGAGATTTTGTTAAGCTTAATCCTCAACTGGAAATGCAAAGTTTATGTACAGATTCTTAGTGTGCCAGCAATTTATAAGCGTTTGAATCAGGGTTACTCAAACAAAACCTCACAGTGAATAAGCACAGCACAAAATGTTTACGAATCATGTGTAAATCTCTGAGAGAATATTTTGCCAATTTCCAACCAAAAATTTTATTTCCTTGTTCAGCATTTTGTTACATTGTGAATGCAATCCTCAGTTAAATGGCTTCTTTGCCAGAATAATTCTCATATATCAAAAATGTGAGTAACCCCAATGGATATTCTCAACAATCAGTACACAAACTATACATTAAAATGCCAATTTTTGGCTCATGCATGGGTAATACATTTAAGCAAGCATATTTATGCCTGTCTGTGTATTTAAATGTATGCCCAAGATAAATGCAAAGTATCTTAGTGTATAGATAGATAAATGCAAGATATCTTGCAAGTCCTATTGCAAGAAAATAGTTATCTACTATTTTAGCTCTGTGGATATAGTTCAGCAAAAGAAATGAGAAATTACATGCTCCCTCCTTATAAGACTGATTATCTCTTTTGGAAATGCCAGAGCAAGGAGAAGGAAAAGCTCATGCGCAGTGAATTATTTTTCCCTTTTCTGACAACTGTAAGTTTAAAAAGGGTAAAAAATGAATTATTAAACTGATGTAATGGTAAAAAATCAGCTTCTTCATGCACCCAATGGTAAAAAAAATGACCAATCAAAACTATGAGGAACTGTCAAATAAAAAAATCCTCTAGTTTAAAAAGAGTTTAGCTTTGATCGCTTAGAGAAAAGGCGAAGAACACTTCAAGTGCCTTTTCTTGGCAGGTGACACACAAGGAAAATCCTTTTAAACAAGCTTCCTTTAAAAACCTGTTACCTTCAAAATGATCTCAAATGTAAACATACTAGTGAAGACATAATCTGCATACCCTAGGATCTGGAAGGTAAACAAAAAGTTACAAACATTATTGCTAAAGCTGCTTTTGAGCTAACAAGGATCAATTAACAATGCATTACCTTTAACAGGATTTCAACAGTAAAGATGGCTGTGAAAGCATAGTCAAAGTAACCAAGTATCTGCAAGGTATAATACGTGCCACAGTAAGAAATCCATCTATTAATAAATTTTTACAATTTAGACCACATGCACAACAACACCAGAATTAATCTAAGTCGACAGATGGAGAATTTAGAAAAAGAACTTTGAAATTCCAGCTATTGTGCAACCATTTTTATTTGCTTAAAAATTTAACAGACACCACTGTGCTTAGGTATTAGATTTCACCCCTAACAAATTGACAGGACCCAATAACAACACTTTCAATTCAGACTTTCATCCATCAGCTTTCACAGATACTTTCTTCAGCCTTTAGCAGAGATAGAGAATCTTGTACAAAGAACGAATACGTATTAATAACATCTGGGTTTTTTTACCAAAGTACTGCATCATAAAACTTCAGTGGATACTTCTAGACTGCATATCATTTCACATTTTGCTACGTTATATTGTTCCTGAACAGGCTTGGCTCAAGTGTCTCAAAGTGAATTAACAAATAACTAAATTACTTAAAATCATCGCTATAACCCATTTTCCTTGAGCTTGGAAGATACAGCAGTGATTTACTTGTAGGAAATTTAAAAGAATCCACAGCAATTGCATGGTGAGAAGCAAACTTCTAAGAGGATTGTGGATGTGGGATTGACCTCCCTGCTGTCAACAGCCACGTGGACATATATTTCAGTAAAACCCAGATTTCACCCTCTCAAAGTGGCCATATCACCAGCACATGATTCAAAGATCAACCTGCACTGCAGTAGGGGAAGAGTTTAGTTTCAAGGATCCAGCAATCCAACTAGCAAACAGTTGTGCATAGAAACACGTTGCCCATGGTTCAACAACAAACAAAATGGGAAAGAGAAATAAAATACAGAGACAACACACACACACACAAAAAAAAGTATTCATGTTAGATCAAATAAAAGGAAATAATGTTATCCCCATATTCCATTGAAGATCCCATCCTTCTGCAGTTTGCTGTGGCTGAAAAAAAAATGCAAATAATAAAACCATTCAACAAAGATTAATCTGTAAACAATTCATTCTAGAGTTAAAATATTTAAAGGCAGTCCAGTTTGTAAACTTTCACTGCATTGCTGAGCTGACTGGTGGAAGGAACACAAACACTGAAGGTAGAAAAAAAGAAATATATGCAGGTCTGGAGCATGTGAGAATACTTACAACAAGAGGGTAATTCCCTTCTGAAATCCCTCACACGTTTTGTCTGTGTCCCAAACAGGAACAACTCTTTCAGTTATCACCTACATTTTCCTAGAGTTCCTTTATTATGAAAATAATTATCAGCTCTTGAAGCCATTTCTATAGCAGTAATTTCAGTATTCCCCACCAGCTCTCTTTTTCTTAACCATTAGTGTGATTTATTCACATTAGTCCAGTTCTATAGATATGGGAAGCACACAGCTCTGCTGAACGGTGCATGGAGAGTGTCTTTGTGCTTTGGCCTCTTTTGATCTTTGAAGAAAGATTTAGCTTTTTCCTTCTTACTGAAGTTACTGAAAAAGCGTTCAGAGAATGCCAAGAGCCAAAAGAGGTTAAATCTACACCAACAAGAACTAGAGAGAGACAACCCCTACAGACACAGCAGCCCTGCCTTTCCTGTAAGAGGTAGCAGAGTTCCTCTAACTCCATGGCAATCTCTACAGATGTTTACTCAGCACATAAACTACAATTTTACTGAGTAACAGAGACATTTCTGATATTAATACTTTTACAAATATTTAGATTCTACAAATACAACTGAAAAAAAGGATGCAGAAACACTTCTAAATGTACAGGTTCGTGTACAGGCTGAAATGACGTTTGTCTCTGACTCAAGGCAAGAGCTGGACATGCTCTGATCCTCCTCTTCAATGTGAGTTTAGAAAAAAGTGCCACTTGTTCAGTTTCTGATATGACCACTCATGAACCCAAGGATCTTTGAATCCAAAAAGGGGGTACCCAAACACCTTCGTGTGGCCACACCAGTTTCTTTGAAAGAAGAGGTAACATTGTTATGAATCCAGGCACTCACTACAGAGTGACACTCCAAGTGCCCCAAGACCATATCATAGGGTCAGTGAAGGAGAAGAGAGGACAGGTCAGAATCTATTCCCAACATGTGATAAACAGTGATAATTGTAACTGGCATTTTTAAACCAGTGCCAAACACTGACAGGCACTAAGAGTGATTTGGGAAATGCACATCAGGTACTCCAGCTGCAAAGTATGCAAAAAGATGAAAATTATAGATATTACACTCAGCTTGAACATATTTATCCTGATAAACAATAGCCATAGGAAATATATTACGTAAAAAATAAACACTTCTAATACCGATGATGTTCCATCCATAAAGTTAATTGACTACAAACATTTGTGCTTTTTAAAGCAAAAAGAATATAAATGTATAGCTTGAAAAAGGAAACGGAATGTTTCTTAACATGAAAATTAAAAACTAGGCACTAGTCCCAAAGAATTATTCTCCTGTGAGGGTAAATTTATCTTAAAATGAGGGACTTACATTATTTCGAAAAGAGTGGCTGCGAATTGGATCTTCTGCTGCCAGGGAAACACTGCTCAGCATGATAAAGACAAGGATGAGATTGGTAAAGATGTGGTGATTGATAAGTCTGTGGCATCCCACTCGAATTCTAAAGAAGAGATACAAAAATAAACCATGAGTGCACATAGAATTCAGCAGATGGTTAATACACAACATGTTTTCTGTTACTCTGCCAACAGTAACAGAACAACAATCAGCAGCTAAAAGCAGTGAAAACACTGAAGCCATTGGTCAGATTTCTAAGAATGAAAACAAATTCAAAAGCCAATTCACCTGTAGTGAAGATGCACTTTGTCGAAGGAATCTGAGAGGTGTTGGTTTCCAGTGGGTTACGAATTCCACTGCAAGTTGCAGTGTTTGTACCACTGCCCATGTACAGTTTGCCAACATCAAAAGGACCAACACTAGATAACAGGTCAGTTCAGATGCCCTGTTTGATTTGATTCCTATCAAAGTTGTCAAAATTACTCATCTTGTGAGATGTGCCTTAGGCTGCAGATCTCACTGTGCTACTTAAAGACAACTCAAATCAGAATCTCTGTGAAGATCTCATAGAATTACAGGGTAAGTGGGTGTTGAAGACTCCAGAGCTGTGAGGTTTCAGCTGCATGATGTGAAGTGTAACTGTGCATATGCTCAGAGTCATTGAGCCCAGGGTTATCACAAAGACTGGTGAGCACCTTGGTAGAGGAGGTCTGGGATTAAACTGCCAAAAAGGCAGGATCAGGTTCACAACTGACTAACACTGAAATTGTCTAAATTCTGCTGAGGAATCAGAAGGTGCTCAGGACAAATTTGCTCTCCTGTTATTAAGTAGATGATTGGAGTATAGTGTACCTTACTTAAGCAAGGTGACCATTGTGGCCTGAGAATATGGAGTGTTAGCTGAAGTCAAAAGCAATTTGACATTCAACAAACCTAATATTTTTGCATTCAGCATATGTGTTCTTAAAATTACCAGTTTAAAGCACTCTCTTTCCAGTGTTTTGCAAATTCTGAAGACAACACATGTGATGAATAAGATACAAAGTCAAAATATTGTATCTTGATGATCACAACATCTTCTAAACTTGTGATGACCCCTACCACTGAGGAGACAGCATTCTTCCATGCCAAGTAACTCTTCTAAGATTGCTCATAAAAATGCCATCTATAAATGTTCCAGCTATGTTCAATCTGTAATTCACTTGTTCACGTCCATCCAACAATTACTTATGACTTTTAACGACTAGTCAAGTTTGCTTTCTCAGCAGTGTAGAACTTCAAATCATCTGGAGTTAGACTGAGAGGTGAAAGATCCAAATTCCCTGCAAAATCCAACTATTATTATTCTTGATTTTTGAAATAATTTGTCTTTATCTTTGCTGTTTGTTCCAATCTGGGAAATGCTGTTACCCTAAGAGGAATACACACATCCATTCTCCTTCTTTTCTCCTTTTCTATTATCTCTTCTTCTTGCCTGTATTGCTCCACAAAGGTTACTAGGGCTACAAGAAATTCTATTTCATGAAGAAGATGCTCAGACCTTATTATTACAACCTTTATATCCAGTGACAAACATAGTAAATAGTTGCTATACATTAAAGGGCACTTTCCAGACATGTGCAGACTTCACACTATATGTACAAAACGCTATTATCTTCAACAGTGGGAAGAAAATGAATATATTTTTCAAATTCTTTTCATTTATGAAATAAATATGAAAACTTTAGGAGGAAAGCCAATCTCTGTTCTGTTGAAGATACCAGATTTCTATTCCTAGCCTTGTAAGGAGGTCTGTTGCTTCACTGTTCAACCCCGATGGACTAAATCGGTATTTTTCAAAATTATATTTACGGATTGGTGCTGCTGAAAATGAAGAAGGCACTCCCTTCAGGGATTGGGGTGATCTTCTCTTTCATGTTTAGCTCTGATATCCTCCGGGGGCGTGGGCCTGCTGGTACCTCTGGTTCATCCTCCTCATCTTCTTCATCTTCACCTACTTTATTTTAAACACTTCTTTTATTATAAACTAAAAAACATTGAGGTTTTGTTCATAACGATACAAAAGCACAGCTTGTATTAAAATATACATGGCTTATAGGAAATATAGATATATATTGATAGCATGGCTATAAAAATCCTCTGACTGTCAGCCCAGGCCTGAGCT
>NW_020955375.1:904136-906333 GCF_003031625.1 Empidonax traillii | reverse complement strand
ATCTTCACCTACTTTATTTTAAACACTTCTTTTATTATAAACTAAAAAACATTGAGGTTTTGTTCATAACGATACAAAAGCACAGCTTGTATTAAAATATACATGGCTTATAGGAAATATAGATATATATTGATAGCATGGCTATAAAAATCCTCTGACTGTCAGCCCAGGCCTGAGCTGTGCCATGTGCACCATGGGTGAGCACGGTGTGCTCAAAATTTAGGGCAGATTTCTGTAACAGGCATCCAGACCAACAGGCAGAGCTGATTTTTAGATAAGTGTGTTCACTGGACTGGAAGAAAATTGACCAAACATCCGAGGCCTGGAATGTCCTTTTCTGCCAAATGTTTTAGAGAAGTTTAGAATTTGCTGCCACATCCAGATAGTGTTACCACAACAGTCTCGAGGCTCACGGTATTAACTCTCAGATCATGTCTGTACTGCCTAGGAAGCTGCAGGAAAAGATAATACTTACTAGCTTATAGGTCCATTTATCCACTGATAACAAAGCACAACTTCAAAGGAATTGATTCAGTGCTCAACAAGACCAAGTTTAGGATATTTTAGCAAAGAAACTGAAATGTGTTTGTGTTCTGGCTAGTATTCACATACCTGGTACATCACAGGGTGGATAGGGATCTTTATCCTCCTCCTCTCCTTCTCCATATTCACCAATCGTCACCTGAAGCAATGAAAGGGACGTACAAGAAGAAAAATAAATTTGAATATAGCTTCAAGTATAAAGTTCAACAGAAAGCAAACCAAACAAGCCTCTGAAGTCAGGAAGTGATCCCCTAAGTTAAGTCTCAGTTTTCTGAAACAAGGTAACTGAAAAGAGAGGAGAGTTGATAATTTATTACATATTTTTCAAATATGATTTTTCTATAGTATTCACAATTTTTAGCTGTGTAGAGGATACAACCAACAGGCTTTGATAAAAGTTACCAAGAATATTTGAACATTCTACTAAAGAGTTTACAGTTCACTAATCTCACTGGGTTTATCAAGCAAAATACCTACAGGAATCCCAAAATTACATCAATTTTTTTTAACATTAACTATTTGATTCTAAAAGAGCTTCCCTTCTCAGGATATACTGAGACCAAGAGGATTTTCTGAATTAAGAGATATTGTGGGGATGTAAAGCATCAGAACAAAGTTTCCTTTGCCTGGAAAAAATGTAGGGATGATGTGTTCGTAAAAGAAATTGTACAATGCACAGTAGTCTTGAAAAACACTTCCTAGCAAAATCAGTAAAACTGCTTCTGAGAAGAGACACAATTTTTAAAATAAACACCTTACTATCCTTGGGCTTCTTTTGGTCAGCTTCTGACTTCTCGGGTTTTTTATTTTCCAGACTCTCTTTTCTACAAAACAATACAATAACAATTACAAAGCATGCCATGCAAAGACAGACAATTTTAACTGAACTATACCCATTCTGTGAAAAGTTAAGAGAGCATATTTAAAACCTTATACTAAAACAATTAAAATATTTTGCACAGAGCAATGGAATCTACTGCATTTAAATGCAATGATCCATTTAAAAGATTATAATCTTGAATGTAATTCCAGAAGCTAAGCCCTAAAAAATTCAATACATGATTATTACTCCTTTCTAGAGGGATAAACTGTGCCCTTGGACTCACACAAACAACTTTCATTGACTTCCACAGGCTTGCACTGATTTCAGGGGAAGGTTTTCTTCTTGCCTATATAAGGCTTAGAGAACTGATTCCACAGGGAGTTGTGCACTGGCAACAACAGAAACGTTCTTGTGCTATTTGTTCAAGAAATCCTACTGTTGTAATTTTAAAATATCACCAGATTATCATTATGTTCTTAATTCATCCCAATTACTACCTAACTTTTATTTTAAATTCTACTATTTGGCTATTATTTTAGTGTCTAGGCAAGCTTTCTCATTTTTTTCTTGAGTCCAATAAATTTCGAAGATAGTAAAGAAAATGATGATAAGAAAATCCTTATGAAAGAATTCAGTACCCTCCCTCCTTTCCCTCTCCTGTTTGTTCAACATGCCCATGTTATTTTACCTTGCATTTTTTTTCCTTTCCTTTTCTTCAGCTTCTTCTTTCTGAGCTGTATTTAGACTTTCAGCATCTGCCAAGTTATCCACAGCAATGGCCAAGAAGACATTTAGCAAGATATCTATTTCAAATCATTTTAAGGACACTAG
>NW_020955375.1:815399-903802 GCF_003031625.1 Empidonax traillii | reverse complement strand
CTCTCCTGTTTGTTCAACATGCCCATGTTATTTTACCTTGCATTTTTTTTCCTTTCCTTTTCTTCAGCTTCTTCTTTCTGAGCTGTATTTAGACTTTCAGCATCTGCCAAGTTATCCACAGCAATGGCCAAGAAGACATTTAGCAAGATATCTATTTCAAATCATTTTAAGGACACTAGTTGTTTGGTTTATTATCAGCATAAACACTGACAATGTGAGAGAGATAAAACACATGTTCCCAACCTACAGCGTGGAGATTTGTGATGCTGGAGTGTAGTGCAAATAACACTCATTTAATGGACTAGAGAATACTGCCTGTAAAGTAAGCAGAGATCTCTTAGGGTCACAGATTTTAAAATAGCAGAATACTTGACATATTTTTTTTCTAAATAAATGAAATTCAGTTTCATGCCAGCCTGAGCAAGTATCAAATCTGAAATTGTCTATTGTAAGTGAAGACTGTTCGGGCATTTTGAAAAATTCATTTTCATAATGTTCTGTCTTCCATGTCTACAAAAATCTGTATCAAATTCTGTATTTCAGTCCTTATCAGTTAAGTCCAAACGCTGATATGAATACCATTTATTACAGCAAATAGAATGCTTTTGCCCTTTTATCACCCCCTGACCTTTTAAGAACTGAGAGTGACAGTAGTTTGTTTCTACATAGTGCCAAGGAAGTATTTCCAGCACACTGAAGGCAGGAGAGGGGAGTGTTTCAGCAGACTTAATCCTAACTCTGACTCTACATCTCCCCGTGCAGATTTCTCTCCTCTGGCCCCTGCTCTATCCAGGGATCACTGGCTCCTCTGTCCCCCTGTGTCAGAACTAACAGGGCTGTATCGAGTGTCAGAAGGATGGATGGGATGGTTTCCACTGCCCTGGAAACCACGCCACACCCAGGAATTTCCAGGGGGAGAGATGTCAAAGAGCAGGTAGAATAAGGCCACATTCCCACCGAAGGAAGACAGAAAACCTTCTCTGGTTTCTGCCACTGCGGTGTCTGGAGATGGACTGGGTGCCCCTGACTCTCGTTCACTGGGGAACAGGTGTACAAAGGCGTACAGAGAGAAGCCTCTTTAAAGGACTCAGCACATGCAGAAAGTGCTTGTGGTGCTCATGGCCATTTACTCCCTCCTAGAGGGACTTTGCACATCTCCCTGGCACACAGCCCCACTGGGAGGTGTCTCCAGTGAGTGGAAAGGATACAGTTACCACAGATGAAGAGGATAATGAAATATATACAGACTATCATGCCTGAGGATGATGGACCACCGTATGCCATTATGCCATCATACATAACAGCATTCCAGTCTTCACCTGTGAGGATCTAAGGAGCAGATATTAGTATTATTAGTAACTCAGCACCAAAAAGTGCAATAAACACATTTCCTCTGACCACAACACAGTTAACCTTCTGTATGCATAAAGTGATACCCTATTCTGCTTTAAAATTTCCATTCAAATAAACACCTCCTGAAAGCTTGGGTTTAACTCTAATAGCTTTTGTTTTAGGCTATGCATTTGTATGACTGAACTTCAAAGGCCAAAATAATAAAAATTAATTTTTATTGGCAATTTATTCATTTTGGCATGTGAAAGTAAGAGCCCTGGTTTTCAGTAATGTCACGTATGTAGCAAAAGTTCATCACTTAAAATTCAAGTTAGTATAAAAATTCTGAGCGTTGCATTGATATTTCCCCATGCTAAAATTAAATGGAAAGGTTTTTTGCTTGCTCTGGGGAATCGCCAGATGAAAATTCTACCCAGGAAGAGACAGGAAGTTGCCAAAAAAGCCTTTAACTCTCACCTACGATGTCTGAAACCAAAGACTGCAGTAATATGCAGAGCTGAGCGTGAAAATGAGTAGAAAGATTAAACCAATCTTAAACCTGAAAGCATCTCTGCAGAAATTACTGCTTATTTTTGCATCACAGCAAGTGATATGACCACCCTTATGTAAATGTATGCTCTTACAGGGCTCATTATTTTTTCCTGCTTGGGAACAGCTGAACTTTTATACAGTTAATGAAGTTAAAGAAATGAATTTGATCAAAATAAAAATAACATTCCACCTCTTTTCCTAGTCATGTATTTAATGGACAAAGGAGATCTAATTTTGTGAAGTAACATGGCAGTTATGTTGCATAGATAGATCAAAAAAGATATGAAACAAATGGTACAAATGGTGCTGAGTTACCAGAGTACTGAATTTAATGAGCAGAATGCTACTTAAAGTAAACTGAATAAACAGTACTCATGATTTTACTTTCAGGCAACATGATCACTTAAACAGTTTTGTTGATCAAAGGTAAAATGTTTCATACGGGATGAAAGAAAGTTACCTGGAATACAGTTAAGAGAGCTTGTGGAAAATTATCGAAGGTGCTCCGTTTTGTTTGAGTTTCATCAAAATTAAATTTGCCTCCAAACAGCTGCATTCCAAGCAACGAGAAGATTATGATGAAGAGGAAAAGCAGAAGCAACAGTGAAGCAATGGACTTCATTGAGTTTAACAAGGATGCTACCAAGTTGCTCAGGGATGCCCAGTGCCTATAAATTAAAATGCGTGTGTTAACACACACCAAAAAAACCTCAAACAAAACAGTAAAAGAGCAGTGCATGATGATTACAAAAGAATTGCTGATCACTCTTCAGCTATCCTTAGAATTAGCAGTATTAGATAAGCTTACCTTGTTACTTTAAAAATACGCAGGAGACGAACACAGCGAAACACTGAAATTCCAAGGGGTGACATAATTTCCAACTCCACCAAAATGGTTTCAACAATGCCACCACAGACAACGAAGCAATCAAAGCGGTTAAAGAGAGAAACAAAATAAGCCTGTAGGCCCAAGCTGTACATCTTTACTAACATTTCACAGGTGAATAAAGCCAGAAGAACTTTATTTGCGATATCTGGAACAAAATATTAAAAAAAAAGAGAAAGATTCTGAATTGCCTCATAGATTCCATTTTTATTTTAACATATTACAACTACGCTTACGACACTAGTTTGCAGCTTTTTGCTTAAGAAGAAAGTATTGTTTTTTCATGTTAGACTGAAATTTATGTCTAAGTGGCAAAAGTTACACAAGGATGTAAAGCTTCCTGCCACCTACAAACTACTCATCTTTCCAATCTGTTGTGCAGTTCACAGTTCCTCAACTTACAGCTTTAGTCCACACTGTAACTTAAGCAGCCAGCCCACAGCATGTTGTGCTGTGCCAGGTACCATTTCCTTCCTCATCTTTCAGGCCTGGTTTCATGCTAAAAGTACAGGTATTTACAATTTAGTATTGCCAGGTCTGTGCTGGCTGCCGGTAAGCTGTGTTACAGCTGCAGAAATTGAAGACATTCAGTCATTTCTTGTATCTCCCTTTGGCTGGGCTGAACATCCCTCAGGACAGCAAACAACAACAGAACGGCAAAGTACAGAAGTGGCCACTGATAAATGCAAGTATCTACAGTCAAAACCAGGACAAAAAATTTTCGGTTGTACCTTGGATCTGGGTCAGCCAGTCGGGTTGATTGTAATGCTCTGAGGAGATAGTTAACGTGTTCAGAAAGACCAAGACAATAACAAGCCAATAAAATGTGACAGATTTTACTGCAGCTCTACATTTTCTTCTGTTAAATCGGTTCCAGCGACGCCAGCGTCGACTGCAAGTCCCAATAAAAACAAATTTATTATTATATAGAAAACACATATGAACTTAAGGAGGGCTTCTGCTGTGTAGAAACAGTGCAAGTACATATGTGTGAGAAAGTAAATTTTCATAAACACAGGTACAGTATTTCAATAGTTGTGTAAATTATTACCAGCTGCACATTAGGGACTGTTAATGTATTATTCCGTTTTTTAGATTTCTTTATAGATTTCTAAATGTAAACCACAACTTTCACAGACTTTAATTGCCTGTGACATAATTAGATTAGGTTGCATTCAACATTTCATTGAGTAACAAGTTAGATCTGCCCCATACCCTTAACAGCAATAAAGAAAAGCCAATTAATCAACTCACAATTCAAATTAAATTCAGTCTGAAAATGCAGGCTTTGAGTTAAACCACAGAATTCTGGCAGGATTAAGCAAGGTAGGAATGTTAAGGTCACCTTTTAGAAATCTACTCTGTAACATTACAAATCTTATTCACCAAATCCTAGAGATTTCTACTGAAATTGTGTCAGTGAGCAAACCTTTGTGAAATAAATAAGACTGAAAATAAAGGACAAGTAAAGGTTGTACCTAGGTATGAGGGTGTGCCTTTGGACTCATAAAACTACATTCTCTGTTTCACTTCTGGGAACTGCATTCAAGCACCTTAAATTTGTACTTGTAGTAATGGAAATTAATACTGGTTCCAGATACCAGTACAAAGATGTTTCAAGCCTTTGCAGTATTCTAACCATATAAAGGAAAAATATCCTGTCCTGGCCTAAATCAAGAACATTCTTATCTTGCCAATCCCCTGCTGTAAGGGCTATGTCCATGGCCATCATCAGGATGGCTCATTCCCCGGGTAGGTTAAACAGACTTTTTTTTGACATAGAACATTCTATGATTGAAGTCAATGAGACAAGAATCGTATTGTTGGGATATCTCTACTTGTGGGAGTCAAAAGCAGGCTCAAACTGTCAACTCTGAGCTTTCTGAAGCCAATGAGAGAATACACTGCTGTTACCAATAAATTACTTGCTCTGCATCCAACACCAAAATCAGTTTTTACCAGGATTAAAAAATTGGAATTATTCCAGATGTTGCCAAAACTGCTGGTGCCAGATGTTGCCACATCTTCTTGACTGTCCCTTTTTTCACTGATAATTTTATGCAAAAAATATTTCCCCTGTGGGTTGTCTGCAATTGCAGGAGTGGTTTTGCCCTTTGTGATTCACTAAGTCAACCACTTGATTGCTTACCTTAAATCACAGAGCTTTTTGTTGTTGTTGTTCCTTCATGGAGTAACCTAACCCTTTTAAACAGAAAGGACTACCTCTTCTGTATTTGAAATTATCCTTTCTAATTACTAAATATATGTCCTATAAGATGGGAAAATAAAATCAAACTAAAGAGACCTATTGATTTTGTACTGGCACATCCAGTGTCTGCAGTATCAGGCCTATTAATTCTTAATTTTGCTCATAACACATCCCTTCTGCAAACATATTTGAAAAACAGAAGCACGCATTCCTAAATCCTCCGAGTAAGTGAAAAGAGAGCTGCAAATATCAGCAAAGCAAATCAGGGAGTTAGATTTCCAAAAGTGCTTCTGGGTACTTTTACTTTTGTATTTGCTGGTAACTGTTAGGAAGAACTTTCACACAGTAAAATTAAAAGCACAGTAAATAAAGAGTATTTTTGTGAGATCGTCCTGATGTGTGAACAGTCACAAGGAAAAAAGAGGTTATGAGATGAAAATACTGACCTGAACTTGGATTTTGAGATGGTTTGACTAGAAGAAAAGGAAAAAACATTTTTAAGAATATGGGAAAAGTAATCATCGCAAATTCATTTTTTTTAGAATTTTGCATTGGAATTACATATACATTAAAAAAGCTTTTAACAAAATGCATCGTGAATGCTAAAATTCTGTTGTCTGTTGTTTATTTTTCTGAAATACCATTCCTGAAGCTTTACAAATTTTCTAAGTGAAAGAAAGGAAATCTCCTTTAAAACTAAGTAAATAAACCTTGAAAAAACATGTGGAAGCTTTGAAGCCACAAAAACGTTAGCAAACAAATAGTGAACACCATAGGATATAAAAATAATTCTCATACATTCAGTTATTGTTGAAAAAAATAGATATTCTCCAGGTCATGCACAATTTAGCAGAAAACATCCCTTCTTACATGTAATCAGGAACTTCTGTTCTTATCACTCTGGACAATAATTATATTTTATAGAAGCTCTCAGGAAAACATGACTTCATTGCAAGTGGAGTTGAATTGTTTTATATCTCCTTACCTTGAGAATTTTAGGAGCGCTTTCATGTTGTAATAATTGGCCTAAAACTACTGAAAAGCAAAAAACCCCAAAGCGTCACATAAAGTTTGACTATTTCAGAGCAGTTTGGGCTAATTAAACCGTGGGGAAAGAATGATTCTTTTAAATTTTGAGTTGATCAGGGTGGGCACTTGAAACCCGTGCCCCTACTCACCATAAGCTCCCACAGCAAGGTGGGCTCTCGCCCTCTCCGCTCACGTTCTCCGTGTTCACCGACTCGGTTTCGCTGGTGGGCATGCTTGCTGTGGGGAGACAGGGACTGCTTTAGACTCATCACCAGCCAACATCATCTCCTGTCCTATGGCAGCAATACCTCTACCCTTCATTGCTCTAGTGAGAGCTCGGAAGAGCTGAGGATGTAGTAGATGAAGTTCAGACACTTCATCAGTCCTCTTACAGCAAAAGCACACAGAACTCCAGAGCATGGCAGCTTCTTTTTTCTTTTCAATGACTCAACATAACTGGTGACAATGCACTACAGAATACAAAGTAGAGGAGGTTTGTAACAAAGAGTGTGCTACCCCTGGTAAAGAAATAAACCTGAGCTAGATATTGTGACCCGTCATTCTGAGAAGCATTCTGTTAACACGCTGGAGGCGCTTATCAGTTGAAGTGTTGTTAACATGCTTGGTGATTCCGAGAAATATCATCCAACTTCTGAAAGCAGGAACACTCTGGTCATACTGACCATTCCAAGCTTTTCCTGACATCGTGAATTATCAAGGCGAGAAGATAGAAAGTAAATGTGTCTGCAAATACTGTGTGAGCAGCAGGAAGGAGCACTGGGAATGGCAGGATGGGTACTACAAATGATGACGAGAATTACTACTAATTAAAAAGGGGATGATGACATTTGTTACACAGTGAATTACTGTACATACAGGGGATCATTACTGAGCAGTTAGCAATTGTAGCTAATGATTTTTAGACAAAACCCATTTGAAGATGGGTCATCATCATTTATCTTCAAATCAAGTGAAATATAAAGGGAGGACACCTTATGTCAAAAAGAGTTAGGAAATAATGAACAGCTGAAGTTCTCAGTACTTTGAATCGAAGAACATGCCTGCATTGCAAGCAAAGAATGAAGGAAAAAACTCAGGAACAGGAAAAGGGTAACATTAATGCTGCTGGTCTATACAGTACAAATACCACATAAAGTAGGGAAAAAAAAGAGGGGTGGAAGATGCCCTGAAATTACTGAAGAATAGCAAGCAAAGAAGAAAACCAGAGCATTCTAAAGGTATTGTGGGGTGTACCTTCCACTGTTTTGATAGTTTGCTTGTTTGGTTTATTTTGTTTTGTTTTGTTGGGAGGGGTTAAAAGCCAGTGTTTGTGCACAGAGAGCACTGAAGGCAGAAGGGCTACACTGCCTACTTCTGATAGACTCACTATTTTTTCTGATAGCCTCACTATTTTTGTAGCCTAAAGGAGGTTTAAAGCACGTTTAATTACACATTTTCTAATATAAGTGAGATTTAAGAATCGAGCCCTGAATTTCCTGATTTGTCCGCACGTCAGGTACAGAATGAGAACTGTCAGTAAGTCTCTCTGTCAACACTGACATAAAGATACACAGAATGGTAAGTGTTGGTTTGGTTTCCATGCCCATCATTTCCATCCCAGCTGAGAGACTGACAGGTCTGTGCAGGTCAGATGCTCAGCTACTGTTTGCAACAGCTGAGAATCCGTCCCCATAAATGTAAGTCACTGTCGTAAGAAAAGTTAAACAGAGTGGCATAACAAAGAAAGATCCAAAACATCCATGCAGGTGTTTGAATAAACAAAGCACTTCAGGCAGTAAGCACAGCAACACCTTCTTTCACAAGGTTCTTCTGTTTTGATGATTCTTTTTAAAATGTTACTGTCACTGCTTTATATATGGAAAGTCCCTGGTTAGCACCTGCAAGTGCCTCAGTTCTAATATCATGCTTCAGTTTGAAACAATAAATACTGCTTGTCCTGTGAGAATTCCACAGCTTACAGTCAGACTTCAAAAGTAATGAAAAAAATCCTTGATATCCAAATTCAACTATTAAAATTTCAAAGGGTTGGAGGAAAAAAAAAATCACAAAACTATTTCATAGTCTCAGGTCTTCAGAACTAAGAATTTTTATTTTAAAATGCCAGGGGGGGTCTTCTGCAATAAATCCAAGGGGTTTCCTGGTGTGGTAAAGAACTGAACTGGTTGCTCTGTCCTGGGTGACATGCATGCTGTAAGGAAACACAGCATTATAGTCACCTGATCACATTTTAGCACTTGTGATGGGCAACTACAAAATATGAGTGCAGAAGTCTTGTTTCATTCATTGTTACTAAGAGCTGCCAGGAAAACAGAGCTAGGCACACTTTTGCAACTATTACATATGTGCAATGTGTCTCACACTTGTATTTCAAATTTATCAACCCTTCCCTCACCTAAAAGCAGTACCTAGAATCCAGTTCTTCATAAAGTGCCGCTCAGTGTCATCAAAACCACATTTGTTATTATTTTTTAAATTATTTGACATTTTAATTCAAGTCTACACAGGCTTGATATGGTAATCCACAATAATACCAGTCCTTTTTGAACAGGACTGCATGAAGAAAAACAAAGCACAAAGGAAAAAAAAGTCTTTGTCTCCACTGAAGTGAACATTACTTCTGCTAATTATTACATACAGTTCAGCATGTCATTCTCTGTTTCAGACACAACATGGCTGTTGCTCTAGCTCTTAAATGACTTGCAGGTGCTGTGTTACAAACAGAAGAGGGAAATAAAGAACCATAGACAGTTCAGTTCACATTAGAATCTCAGCTGTGATTATACTGTAATTTATATGTAAACATTAACACTTGACAGGAGTACTGAGAAAGGCACCGTGTGGAAGTCCAGCTCCAGCAATGCCATTAGATCTTGAGCCAGAAGAAAAGAGCAGCAGCACTGCATGTCCACATCCACTCTGCTAATGCAAGCAACCTGCCGAGCCTCCAAAAGACCCAATTTCATGACCACAGCTTCTTAAGGGCAGGTGGTGTTCATCAGGCAAACACAGCACACAGTGAACTTCGGAAAGACCATGAGCTCAGCACGGTCAGCTTTGAGATCTTTAAACTGGCAGCCCAGTATTCAAAGGAAGAGACCAAATCTATTCTTTATTCACCTTTTGCCCTTATTTTAATGGCATTCTTCTGGAAAGATTATGTAGATTTCTAGATCTAATAATCTCTTCAATTCAGCTAACTCACTTCAAACAAAAGACTGCTTGCATTAGGCAATATAAGCAACCCATCCAGCATGCAGCTTAATACTTTCCTGAGCATATAGAAAACAGGTCAAATACTTCAACTACTACATTTTATTTCTGTAGATAAAAATATAACATGAGAAAAACATTCTATTATGTTTCTCTATTAACTCTAAAGAGTTTTCAGGCTTTGGAGCAGGAATTTCAAACTCCACTCCAGGATGTAACATAACTAATGCACAGTAAAGAGCAAGCCAGTGTCTATCAGCAGTGATGTGTCCATCAGCAGTGATGTACCCCAGCCAGAAACAAATTACATAATCCTGCAATATGACAATTTTCATCACAATTTGCATCACCGTAGAATCCAGAATTACCTGAACTACCGAGTTGTGGTGTCAAGTATTATTGTTAGAAAGGTTTTTCTCTAGAATGTGTATAATTAATATTTTAACCTCTTTCAACTTCCACTGTGCATTTTTTGATCCATAGGCCAATCTCATTTTCACTCTGGTACACCTTGGGCAGCTTTCTGGTTACATGTGCTGAAGTGGAGTGACCTACACAGCTCATCAGTATTTGTTACTGCAGAGAATCTTGGAATTATTTTAAAAGGTGCTATACTGGCAAAATTTTAGATCACCCTTGCAAAAAAAAGTGATCTTCTGTCTGCTAGCAATAGCCAACCAATTTCTTGAGCTCCAAAATTCTCCTCATTCTTTCTCAAATTAGGACATGAATTTTCTGAATCCTTTATAGCAAATCTCAGAGGCAGTCAAATAGGAAAATGGGATGGAAAAAAAAAATCCCCCAAATTGCAAATTCACCTCAAATTTTCCTAACTCTGCTGTATGCCCAGAAAACACATCAGAAAGAAGTGGTGCTATCTATTGTGACTGTGAAGCTCCTCGGGGTAAATTCATTTTAAGGAGAGTCTGCTTGGAATATGTTCTACATGAGAGTATGGCAAGACATCTGTCTTCATGCAGATTTAATGTTGATACAATCAACAATCATTCTTGTAGGTTCTCACTTTTTATATGCAGCCTGTGGAAAAGCAATGTAAGCTTGAGTGGCTGCATAGCAGTGGGAGGAGAACAAAATAATCAGTGTTCATTACAGTAGCATCATTGAACCAACCACTTGCAGCCTGAAGGATGACACTATAAACTTTGGGAATGCTGCACACTCCACAGATGTGGTGCTTTTGGTGGAAAGAGAGGTAGAGCTAAAACAAAGAAAAATAATCAGGGTAGTATTTCTAATCCAGTGACAGTCGAAGTGTGAGCTACTCCGATCAATACAAGAGTCTCAAAACACAGAAAAAAATAAACTTAGGCCATTGATTTGTACTTCAGAAAAACCCTACTGACAAAAGTTCTACCTGCCCTGCAAGACACAGGAAAACAAGACAACGCACATGCGCTTGGGGATGCTTTTGACCAGCAAGGTCAGGCACGGGTAGTAAGACAGCAGGGGCTGCCAGAACAGAAAGTTTCCAGCCAGTTCCAGGCTGCTTTATGAGAGACATCAGAACCTAAACCTGCTCATTTAAAGGCTGTGTTGAAATACATATCCAAAGTAAAACTGCAACCATCTTTCAGCAACTTTTATGGAAAAACTATTTCAGCCTGTAAAGCTGTGCCAGCTATTAGACAATAAATGTAACAGTTGCACAAATAACTTCAAGCAGACTCAGTGTTTGTACAAAATGAGTCCATGGGGTCCTAGCAATTTCTGACACTCTCTAAAGTAACTGGATCAGATTTTTCAGCCTCAGCCTGGGCCACAATAGTGATTCTTAGGACAGCGAGGAAGCCAGTTATTCAAATAACTGTTGCAGATAGGATTAAAAGTAGATCTCTCAACTACTGCAATTGTGATTATGGCAAAACAATACATTTGCCAGTACTAAAAGAGTGCAGATTTAAAAATAACTATCATACTCTAAAGACTCTGTCCAGCTCCAGTGTGGGTGGGGAAAAACTGAATAAACCAGAAAGTACAGAAATGAAACAATCAATAACAAGAGAACAGTAAAAGCTTGTTAGGTTTTGTGATATTCTGCATCGTCAGTGTTATAAACAAATAGTAAGTACTGTCATCATACTGTTTTAAGCTTACACCATGATCCATTATAAAGCTTGTCAAATATTTCTAATAATTTCTTCATACCTAAATTTAAAATACTTTTTTTTTATCTTGTTTACCTGACTTCTGAAGAAGAAAACCTATGCCTCAGCAAGAAAGTCACAAAGACACTTCAGAGGAAATCTAAATGGATTAAACACTCTGCTTTAGGGAGGTAGAGCAGCACCTCATTTCAGACATGCACTTCAACCAGCAGGAAGGACTGCATGCACGAGGGGTCACATGCTACAGGTGGAGAGCCTTGGCTAGAGAAAATGCATCCAGTATGTGCTCCCAAAAGCTAACACATCCAATGCAGTATGGGCACAAAAGAAAGTTCAACTGCAAATCAGAACACGTTTTACCATGTTTTTTGGAAGAACGGCCAAAGCAGCTAAGTCTGCTTTTCTTCTTGTCTTCCATTAAGTCGGCCAGTGTAACCCCTGGGTAAGCACATGTAATCCCAGCAGTGACACGGGAGGTGGCAGCAGTCGCAACGCAAAAAAAACAAAAACGTGTCCGTACACACAACACAGGCAAGGTTAGGCAAAACAAACTGAAATCACCGGCAGCATAACTAATCGCAGCTTAAATCCCTCTCCTCTCACGGATTTTCGCATTTTGAGCTGAATTTGCAATGCTCTGAAGGCAATGGAAGCTTTCTCACTGACTTCACGGTAACCAGCTATCAGTTCACAACAAAGACTTGCAACTTTTCCTAAAAGCAGATTTATAGGTCCAGTAGTGAAAAGGTATTCTTTTATTCAACAGCACTGAATACCTGCCCACTATCAGTAACAGAGACAGAAAAATACATAGGGTTAATAAATAAATAAATTAATGCCTTCCCTGGTTAGAAATTTTAAAATGGGGGGGGGGGGGGGGGGGGGGGGGGGTAGGAACCCCAATCACAATTTTAAAGGATGTGAGAAACTATTAATCACTGACTTAACAGCCTTTGAACTATCTATCTTTTATCTTCCCACAGGGATCTTCTGTATCCTAAGCCCGGAGCTCTTACACACCACTGAAGAGCATTGTGGCTATCTTCTATCACAGTAAATCAGCAGTAATCTTGATCACCCAGAACTTTAGATATTCAAATAGGAATACAGTCTCCTAGAAGCCTGAAAATTATGATTCTGATTACCTTGGGACTCTACCTTATACTTCAAAGATAGCTCAAGAAAAACCAGTATATTCAGACTAAATTTATTTTCTAAGCTCACTATTCATGTCTTGAGTGCAAGGAGGTGGAGCAGCTCAGCTCCCCTTCCTCCTTTACAGCCTATTGCAGCTGATATGCAAAATGAAAATCCAAGCCACATATTTAAGCACATGTGCACAAACCCCAGAATGCTAGGAGATTGCCTATCCACTGGAAATTTCCACTCAAAACATATATGCATGCCTGAAATTAAATTCTTGATTTTTCTCTTAAAGTTTTTTTAATTACTTTCTATATTTATTTTGCAAGCTTACTACAATCCTTAACTTAGCCTAAAATTATGCCCAAGTTAATAGTTTAGACTTAAAAGCCCTTTCAAACTCAAATCAACTATGCAAACAAGTAGTTTTTATCTGTATAACCTAGAAACCAGGTTTAAGGAATGCTGGAGCAAAGGGGGTTTTTACAGCCTATTAACAAACCCCCAATTTGAACAGGATGCAAAAATTTCCTTGGATTTCATCTGTAAACCAAGTCCATTGGCAGCAGAGCTGACAGCCTGGTTCTCCAACGCTCTGTGAAAATTTGGCATCACCTACAATTCTGTATCACCTACAGTTCTGCACAGCAGCCTTGGACAAAGTGCATTTACGCCAGAGAATTCACCACCTTTTACTTCCCTGTCCTAGGATTTTATACTGGGCCACAAACCCACAGTTTCTGTATCCCTTCCACACAATATTAGCAGCAATAACTAAGTACAGTGAACTCTGGATTTTTTGTTCTGTTCTAGATAAAAATTCTGTTTGTGCAACAGATTTTCATATGGACATAAAATATTCCTTTCTGAAAGATGTTGGCATCAACATCAACCCACAAGTTTCCTTCCCACCTCTCATAAAAGGATTATTTCCTTCCAGTCAGTAACACAGATCCATACTCTGCTTTTATTGTGAACTAAAGGACTAATAAAATTCTGAAATTCAAAAGCAAATATTTAAAAAGCTTAACTACATGCAATACGGAGATAAGTTTAAAAACAGCTAACTCAATATCAAACCACACTGTTTTTGTTATTTACTACATCTAAAAAGCATTATGGTTTAAAAGAACAGTTCATAATAAATTAGCGGTACTAGAAGGAAAAAAAGGGATAATGATGTATTATTTCAACACAGAAAATAATATTCTGAGTTGTTTTTGACAAACAGTTTGTAGATGTATTTCCTTATAAATACTCAGTGGTATCTAAATCAACAAATACCATGACTTTCCAGAGTATGACATTAATAACAAGGTGCTACTTAGTATATCTATTGAAATTTGGGCTTTAATCGTGGGTTTAGTATTAAATCATAAACCACCTTCTGAATCTGTGTTCTCATGAAAATTTTAACTCCTTTTATGCAAACACAGCAAAGAGGCTAAAATAACCTCTGCTAAATTATGACATTAAAATACTGCTGTTACCACAATTTCCTGCTATACAGAAATCAAGTATAAATTGTACAGTTGCTACAATAACTAACTCGTTCCTCTACCTCAGGACTCAGGTCAGAAGCACAAGGTCACTAAAGCATAAATTACCTGTCCCATAATACACTACAGTCAAATAAATACACTGTGATATTTCTTAGTGTCAAATGAAAATCCCACAAGACTCCATTTATTTTGCACTCAGTTAAGACACGTAGTAAAGAAGATTTTATACGGTTTTCTTGAATATCAAAAAGAAAGATCCAGAGTCACATTTTCCTACTCCAAAACAAAAATAAAATCCTCACTATCAGCACAAGGTTATTTCTTGACTGTAGCTTTGGCTACATTTTTAAGATCCCTATATTATTATTATTTCCATGCATTGGAAATATTATTATTATTATTTCACCTACAGGCAAACACACACTCCTCTTGACTAAGGGTTTACAGTGATACCCTGTGCCACGCAGCTTCCATGCTCTGCCTTTTTACAGAACACAAATAAAGCCAAGTTTAAAATCTCACTGGTGATGACTAAGTGCAGACAATGATTTATACACGGACATCTCAGAGCACAGTTTTGTTGTGAGATTCCAAATCACATTCCGTGACTCAGCATCACTGTATTAACAGACAATTGCTCTGCTACCCAAAACTTTTGCAAACTGAAATGGGGAAGCCACATCAGACAGGTCACATTCATTCCCCTCACTGTGCCAGTCAAACTGCCCCCACAGAAGGAGGAGAGGAAAGAATACGTACTGTTCCTCTTGCCTTCTTCATCAGCCTCCTCATCGTTCTCAGGGTCGATGTCTTCTGCCTGTGTTATCCAGTCCAAATATCCCTTCAGATCTTCTTCAAGTTGCTGTTTTTCACGAAGCTTCTGAAAGTCCCCTCGGGCCTTGGCTTTTTCCCTTTCTTTGGAAAATTCTCTATCAAATTCGGGTAAAGCAGAAAAAAAAGAAAGCACTGATTGACAAACTCCCAGGCATTTTGATCAAGGTCTTGACATTGCAGAGTAACACAGTGACATGGAAAATGCACTGCAAATTTGAGAGCTGCTTTGAAAACAAGGTAGAGGTGCAAAGAAGTCATGGCAAATCCCTACCATATTACATCATAACTTTCAGAGATTTTCTGACTTAATTGAAAATTAAGTGGTATTCCTAACACTTCCCATAGGGAAGGGTCTGTTTGCCCCCCTTTAGTTCTGTGCTCTTCTATATAGATTTTAAAATTGCTTTTATCTACAAATAGAAATTAACTTGCAGTAACAAAGCAATATCAATGTTGAGTATTTGTTTCAATGAAAATGAAATTCTAGCAGCCAGTTCTAAAATCCTTCCTCTTCCAGCCACAGTTCATTATCCACCCAAACACAGTGTGCTCCAGAATTCCACTATTGTGCTCTCTCTTAACTACAGCATGGACAGACACCTGTGCTGTTTGAGATATGGATTGTTTGCCCTTCCTGTCTCTGTACCAGAACCTAGAATCCTGCTCTCACAGATCAGAAATGCATCCTTTTGTCCTCTATCTCATTGCCCCCATCTCAAGAGAACGTACTGGATTCTCTGTCTAGTTTAGTTTGTGATTTGGCTTAATCCCTAAATTATCATGGAATGATGATTAATGTAATGAAGTTGTGAGAAAGAAATTGGATAAAATGGCCTACTGAGGTCTCTTCCAACCTGAATTACCCTATAAAGCTATGACTGCCTTTCTGATATATGACTCAAGATCATTACCAAGTATATTCTTCCACCACATCTCATCTGCTGACATTATTACAACATTTAGTGTGATCCTCAACTCCAAACACGTAACTCCCTTCACTACAAGGATCAAATGCATTCCAATTGATGCCAGTATTAGTACACAGAATTGCGGGTAGGCAAGCATCTTTTGAACTGTCTTGTAAATATGTACCAATTCAGTATTTAAAACCAGGTTTGTTCCAACTAACATGTTCATCACAGAATGGTTTGGGTTGGAGGAGACCTTAAAGACCATCTGGTTCCAACCCCCTGCCATGGGCAGGGACATCTTCCACTAGACCAGGTTGCTCAAAGCCCCATCCAACCTTGGACACTTCCAGGGACAGGGCAGCCACAGCTTCTCTGAGCAACCTGTGCCAGGCCCTCCCCACCCTCATAAGGAAGAATTTCTCTCTAATATCTAATCTAACCCTGACCTTGTTCAGTTTAAAGCCATTACTCCTTGTCCTACTACTACAACAGCGCTCAAATTAAATTTAGAAGATGGCTACAGCAATTTCATTTGCTAAGAATTTGCAACTCCTTTTTTAATTGGGAAATTTAACTAGAAAATAGTCCCTAATTAATACACTTTTAAATGGGAAATTTATTAAAGCACTCAGTAAAATCCCTTTTCAAATGGAAAATATTAGAAAATTAGTTTAAGACTGCAAAATACTTTAGGAAGCTATTTCAGTTTGGTGATATAGATTATTTATTTGGGATTGCAATGACATTATCTCACCAGGGTTTTTATTTATTTTTACTATTTTGTCTTCAGACATGTTAAGAGCATAAATTTAGCGTTTAGAAGACATCAGTTAATATAAGAGTTAAGCCCTTTACAATACAGATGTTGTGTTTTTTTAATGCTATGTTGCAGAAGCTACACAGCTTCCTGTTGCAAAAGCTAAGAGGCAGGCACTACACCTTTTACAGCTGAGGGCTTAACAGAATTTCATTTCGGCACGTGGAGATCATCATGTTCCATCTGATGGCACCATAATGAAGCTAAAGAATGCCAGTGCTTGCTTTGCATTTGCTACCCTTCACCTGCCACCCAAGGACAAGCTCCTGCAAAGGCCATCTCGGCACAAAAACGCTCGTGAAAGGGAGAGAGCCCCAAAGATCTCTCTGCAGGATAACTGCTTTAAAAAAAAAAAATAATAATTTCACAAGCCAGTAAGAAACTATTTGGTTTATGGAATGCTGGGGTCAGAGCATTAGAGACCTCCTTTACACCTGACTGAGGCAACACACTCGTGCTTCTCTTCCCATAGGCAGCCTCTTTGAAAAAAGAGCTATCATGGCATAGTATGAAATCACAACTAACAAGCCTTGCCAGCTTTTACTAAGCATTCATATCTTTTCTAGTTAAGTCCTTCGGGTGTTTCTCATTAATTCAAAGGATATGTGACGTGTGAGGGTAAAGCAAAATGAAAGTTGCTGTTATTATACAGAGAAGACTGAAGGAAAGAATTTTCAAATTAATCAGCTGGCAAGGGTGATCCTTTGAACAGCACTTTACCCATGGCTGAGCCACCTTTTAACTCTGAATCTACGTTAAAATGGCTACATGCAGAGAATTAAACAGAGTTTTTTATATACACAGCTAACTCTGACCTTTCCCTTTAATACAGCACAGAAGTCAGACACTGCCTTGTTAAATGCTGCAGCAATTTATCAGTAGGGGGAGATGCAAGGGTGCTTATTTCCATGATATTTTAAAACTTTTTTTAAAACCTGACTGTTTGTAAGGAAGAACAGCATCTGAGAAGATTGCATTTTCTTCAGGGGAAGGAGGAATTTGGTTCTATGGTATTTTTTTCTATCACAGCCACAATGAAGTGGCATCCCTCAGCTAGACATGTACATGCTCCTTTAGGAATAAGAAAGTGGAATTTAATGGAATTGGAAAGTAATGACTTTCCTATTACCACAACAAAAGCATCTTTTTTTCACTAAGAAACAAGTTATTTGTAAAAGATGATGGGGGTGAGGAGGGGGAGAGAAGTTGCCTCTTTAAAACTTCTGACAAAAACATTTAGACAAAAAGATATTTGAATATTTAGATAAAGATATGTAGCCATTGGCTGCTCTCCTGGAAGGAGGAATAAGACAGCTGCTTGTGCAGCATTCCATGGCTGTGGAGTGCACAGCCTGGATCCAGGGCAGAAAGAAAAAGCTTTTGGCTCTGTAGGCAACATAGTACTGACATGGTTGGACTGATGGCCTCAACTGGCCTCCCTGTCACCAACCCAGCACTCCAAGCAGAAGCCTCTGAAGCTGACAGGCTCAGGAAATTGCACATTAATTGCAGTAAGTGGACTTAAGCTCTGTAAATATTTGGTTTCACAAATGCCTTTGCTAAGAGCTAACTTGAAAATACGCATTTCATTCTGGTTTGATAAAACGACCTGGATCTGACATTTCAAAGTGTATATTGGGCTGGGGGGTGCTTCATCTGCAGCAGAATAGAGAGAAAATTTGCAAAATAAAGCATTTTATGGAAATTCATTTACATAATCTCATTTACTTTTAGTGATACCTAACCTACTGTATAGAACGCAGGTTTTATTTCTGTTGCCCAAAAATTCCTTGTGTCCTTGCAGAAAGATGATCTCATCTCTGTTTAGGCACAACACCATCATCATCAATGGTTGCTGAGGCAGAAGCACATAAAATGCAGGGCTTGAGTTCATGCTTCAGTAGTCTGGGGCAATCATGCCAGATTATTCTTCCTTCAACAGAGTGAAATAACTCCTGCTGATATGCATCAGTTGGAAATGGCTCGATGCAACAGGGTGGAAGTGGCAGCAGGGAGAACCTGCTGGGACTCAATTACGGCTCTCGGGTTCACACACCTGAAATTTCAGGCAGGGCCGTGTTAACCAAAAATTCTAAGATAAGAATTTGTTTAAATTGAGTATTTGGGGTACTCTCCCTTCTCTCTGCAATTCCAGACATCATAACTACAGACACACCTATGCTGGCCTCCTCCCAGCTGGAAGTTTCCCCATGCTAAGGACCAGACACATTTCCTAAGGGGGGCTGTGCAGCACCAGGGGTGTTGTTACATCTCCTGTGCATCACTAGGCATTGATGATGGGAAATAAACAGTTACTTTCTATGTCTATGCATAAGCCAGGGCACAAATTCCTCGTTAGCCACATTACTGCCCTTTTGTGTCACTGCAAGTGCAGTGAGAGACATAATTAATCTCCTGCAGTGTGGAACATGCCACACATGGGGTCTGGCATGTAGAAAGGGTAATGCTAATGCTGTATGTAGAACTGTCACCCAGACATCCCAGACTCTCATTTATTCACTGGGAATAGTCACATAATAATAAAAATGTACTCACAGGAGTACAGTGTTGGGGACCAGACTCACAGGAGAGGTTTCACACAGTGGTAACCATATCAACCAGCAAATTAGCAGAATCAAATCAGAGAACTAAAACTGCCTTCAGTCTACAGCTAAGAATGGACAACAGCTCACAGCTGGGTGTAAAGTGTAACAGATGTGGAGAGACATAAAGGTTAAGTAATATTCCATCTTTAATTACAGGAGATTTGTATACATCACTGTTGCCCCTTCCTTTTAGGGCGGGGAACCAAAACGCCTCAGAGGCTGAACACTAAAATTACTTCTGTAGCACAAAAAAATCCTAGCAGGAATTTTCCTTGAGCAAGGAGCATTGGGTTCCTGATGGGGAAATGCAAACTGGTATTACCTACCATAGTTATTTCTATGTAGTTCATTAGCAGTTGACAAAATGTACATTCAATGGTTCCAGCACCACCTCTGTGTAGCAGAGGGTCTGCAGAGCCTTCCTGGGCCAGAGTGCACATCAATGCTACAGGATAACGGGTGGGAATGGCAATGTAGGGAACCATTTGATAGCAACAAAACCAAAATCAAGACCTGATGTTTCAGACTGTTATTAAATCTGCACATTAGGATGTGCTCCTCCTGTCCTGAGCCAAGACCCATTTGGCTCAGGACATACCGGATTTCTTACAAAAAGAAGGGGCAGCAGCAAGCACAGGACCATATCCCACCATCAGCACACCACCAGGATGTGCCCTTGTCAACAGTTGCTGAGATTGATGTGTTTTGTTACCTGCCAGGACTCACAGAACTAATCCCTAAGAAGCCTTGGGGTGGTCAGTTCAGACAGGACTGAAATAAAATCAGTTGCCTTCAAGTTCTTATTCAAGAGTACGAACTACTCCCACTGACTGTGGCGGCTTCTGGCTAAAGCAGTCCATCAGCAATTACCGTATTTAGATGGAAGTATTTGCTGATGTATTACTGTTAGTAAATTCAATTGATCAACCAAAAATAACATTCCTTGTTTTGCATATATTAGTGTTTGAGTTTTACTTGTAGTAGCCACACAACAATTAAAAGAGCCTACTTGGGCTCATAACATGCTGAGATCTACAGCCAGAGACTCTCTCTTGTTTTGAATGTATATTCTGTTTATCTGTGGGAAGGAGTTAAATTTTCAGAAATAACTTTTTTTTTTTTTTCACTAAGCCTTCCTGCTGCTGTGAAAAGGAACATTGTCAAAACCAGTTCACTTCCCTTTTGCTGAGGGGCTATGGATGACAGTTCACTGCCGTTTTCTATTTGGGGCATCATTATTCAAATGTCTTTTTCTGCGATTTTTTCCATCTATACTATAGACAACAGTCCTTAGGTGTATGAGCTTATCTGTGCCAACATATTTTATATGACATTAATTGACAGATATTGCTGTGAGATTAGTGTGGATGAGTACATGGCCTTAGCTTTTAGCATCATTATGTACATACATTGTAAATGTTACCAGGAGAAAGAAATTGAAAAAATTAACATTCTCTGAGTAACCTGCAAGACTCCATGTAGGAGGATATAAGGACATGTCAAAGCTTATGTTCTGGCGCCCTTTTGCAAGGCAATAGATTCAACTTAAAGATTTATTAAAGTGTGTTTGAAAGGTCTTATTTGTTCCCATGGCTACCCAAAGAAATACTAATGCCTTGAGCAGAAAATGCCGTCAGCAGAAACCATCTCCTAATGATAAGGACTATCTTCAGGAATAGATTATCATGCATCATTAAAAGCCATGCCTCTTGATAAATAAGTTATGAAGTTTTATAATCTAGTATTTCCTCTGTTCATAGCAAAACAGTTTAATGCATACTGAATTACTGGCATATTTATCTTAACTTTTAACATGTTTCTAAAGGTACTTTCAGGATGGATGAGTATCTCTCAGTTCTCTTCATTTTTTAAGGTTTATCTTTAGTTGTTAACTTCCTAATAACCTTATAATTTCTAACTTAACTTTCAATTTCAGTTCAATGTCTCTTGCACCAATAGCCATGATATGCTCTGCTCTTTTTAATCCTAGAATATTTGGAGGAGGCCTGTCCTCATCTCCCAGTTTCTGTTCTAGTATTTCATGCCTTCAGAGAACACAGGTCCAGTTTATGCCTGTCACACTGTGTGTAACCAAAGCTCCATGAAAAGCAGGCTCCTGAAGGAGTTCACCACCCTTCAGAGAGCTGGAATTGCCGGGCAGCCCCTCGGCAGCAATTTCTGTGCCACTCCATCAAGTGTGAAGCTGCCCCAAAGATGCAAAGCCTACTCCTTACACCATAACCAGAGGAAATTTTACAAAAGAAAAAAAGGTGCTCTGGTGCCTCTTACAGATTGATCCTACCCCCTGATACTGGATCAAAAGACAATGCAATCAAAACAGAGTGTGACCATATCATGATCACCCTGCAATTTCTAGGAGTTGAAATAATTATTCAGAGCCATGAACACCTTTATATTTGTAATGGGAATGAACAAAGGTTCAATTGTCCAGCCATTTATTGGAGATGGATTTAGAGCACATTCTGTATCCTTTTCCCATAACCCTTTCTGGACCATTTTATAGACATTTAGTAGAGCTGAATCTAGATCCTACTTCTGGAGAGCATCTCTAGAGCTGCCTCTAGGACAATTTTTACAGTCACTGTCAGAGCTGGAATGATTTCTGGTGTATTTTTTCAAGCTGGTTCTAATTTCTAAAATGGAACTAGAGCCTGAACTGGAACTGGAGCCAATTCTAAAACCTGACCTGGAGCCTTTTTCAAGAATGGATTTTCCTGTCAAGCCCTGAAAACTGAAATAGCTTTTCAATTGAGAATTCACTTTTAGACTAATGTGAATAATTCTAGTGTCTGATACAGAGTAAGAATTTGACTATTTTGAAAAAGATTAATTAACTCAAGCCTATGAATTCTCTCCATCCTTGTTATTCAAGGGAATATTCAGGATAAAATCTCCACAGTCAGCTTCCATGCAGAAATTACAGTATTTCCCACATGCAGATTCCACACACACACTGTTTCTATTAATTCACACTTCTATTAAAAATATGAACTCTACTTTTAAGAATGACCCCTTCAGCAGGCAAGACTGACACAGATCACCAGGAAATACTCACCTTCAGAAGCAGCTAGATGTAAAACAAAAGATCTGCCAAATCATCATTCTCATCCACTTGTACAGTATCTAAATACATCAAACATGCAGTGCACAAGAGGCAGTACAGAAACACAAAGGGGCAGATGGTCACAGGGTAACAAAGGAGTGCAAAGAGAATGACTGAATATTTTAAACCCACAAACAGATCAAAACAGCAGACAAATTTAAATGTACACAGCATAACCTGATATTACAGGAAGTTACACTTTCATACAGAAAAGGCATTCAGATTCCACTTTCAAAATCTGTATGCAAAGCCATGCTTTTCAGGTAAGTTGGCATCATTTTTCCATTCTTGACATTTGATCAGTTTAGTGAAATTTATCTGTAGATTTATCATAAACCAAGTTTCATGCTATGATTTGAAGAGCATAAAACGTAAAAACTAATAACTCTAAAATAAAAAATAAGAAATGCGTGTTTTACATATTAAATCTTGGCTCAGAATGAAAAGTATTACCTTTCTACTAGGGAATACAAAAATATCCACTAGGTTTTACTAGTCCATCAATTTTACCCATAAAATTTAGATTAATAGGTCTAAATAGAAAATAAATGAAAAATATTTATTATTTGTATACAAAAGTCATATAGCAATAGAGTCACAGTATCCCACACTGGCCCTTGTTTGTCAGAGTTTTAAACAAGTACACCAAGACATTTTCTTCACTTATGTACTCAACATCAGTTTGGTATCATTGGTATCTTTTAGGAAAACTCCCTTTTCCTTTCTCCTTCTGCTTTCGGTGTCAATCCTTGGTGATATTTATATATCATGTGTCTCAGCTCACTAGTGTAATTTTCTTCTGATAGAAAACAAAACTGGGGTGTTTTAGGAAGGTTCTTTCGTGTGTTCAGGGCAAACATGGATTGATACAATTCATGAAGCACCCTGAGCACTCACGTGACCCTGCAGTTGGGTGACACTATGGTAAAAAAATAAATTTAGCAATTAATGACTGGCTGAATTTAAGGGGGGGTTCACATCACACTGGACACTGCCATTTCTGTGCACTCTGAAGAGCGTTACTGCTCTATGGGTCACACAATACCTAGAAATCAGGGGTCATTTCTTGTCTGCAGAAAGGAACCCAAGAACATGGGGAGACCTCTTTCCCTGTATTGGAGCAGCAGCTAAAGAGATACTCCATATTCCAACAACTATCATATGTATCATAATGTTGCAAGCCTTATTTAGTATTTAAATGTATTAAAGGTAAAAGCTGAGTCATGAGGGTTTATCTAAATTTCCATGGCTTCAGTAGAAGAATTAACTCATGCAACAAAACGCCAAATCTGGCATTGCTTTCCCTACAATTTATTTTTAAAACCAGAAAACTCCCAAACCAATAACAATCTGAGTCACGGAAGGAAAAATAGGAATATTTATCTGTTACCAGACACGTTCACACGACAGGAAGAAAACTAATTGGTGCTTACAACCTTCTTAAGGGCCAGGGAAGGAACTGTGAGAGCCTAATCCTCTAATGACTTCAGTGCAAAGTCCGGTCACACAGCAACGTTAGGTAACAGCATGAAAAGAAGAAATTATTTACACTGCAACTACTCTCTTTTATCTGTCCTTCTATCTGTTATTTTGTTTGTCCAGTGGGGCTGAAGGCTAGGCCCTTAGTTTTACAACAGCTTACACGTGTGCCCCTGGATAAAACAAAGCTGATACAACTGTGTAAATCAGACTTTACAGGATAGGTCTTGGAAGGGAGAGATTAACTAAAAAAACAAACAAACAAAAAAATCAGCAATGTGGTTTTAGCACTACCTTTTGGCTTTTAAGTATCTGCTTTGTAAGGCAATTCAGACAGTAAGGTAAAAGTACACCTTCTCTAGTTTCCTGTGTGCAACAGTAATCTATCACAGATAAATGATTAAAGATTTTAAAAAGGAAAATGTAAAACCACTCATCAGATAAAAAGGTTCCTGTAACACAGTTACTTCAACAACTGGAAATCTTATTTATCTGATTTCCTGTAATAATGCATTATAATTTTTTTCAAATCTAGCATACAATGTGGCAAAGACTGTGAATAGGGCTGCACACACAATCAACAGCCTGAGGACACCATAACTTTAGTGTCAAGTTGCTTTCTATGCAAGAGAAAAATCTTCTATTGGCCAACAAAGATGGCACAGCTTGCCTGAGACATACAGCAAACATATTGTTCTGGCCAAATAAAAGCTAATCCATACACCTATAATAATGTCCTTTTCAGTAGCTAGCAGGATCTTTTGTATGTTTATCAGACAATATCTTGACCATAAACTGGAATTTCCCAAGCTCAAGTATGTTAGTAACCAGGAAACAGCAAAGGAAATGGAGTTGCAACCTCAGTTAAGGGGGCTTTGTGAGAAGAAAACCTGACAAACTCTTGCTGTAAATTACAGTTTTAAGGCACATTATACATGTCAGCTACAGCTGACAGGACTTCAATTCTTGGCTGGAGCCTGGAGTTCACAAACCAACAAAAAGCTGTGAAAAAAAACCTCCCACTGACAACTGCATTAAACTGATACTTGATTATTGATAAATATATCAGCCTCCTGGTGCAGGTTGTCACAGCAGTTCACAGCTCGGCAACACAGGAAGCCCCAAACACTTCGTGTCAGGGTAACACAGCCCCATTCTCTGTAAGACACATCCTGAAGCACCCATTAAAACGTTCTGCAAAATTCTGTACAAATTTGTAACTGGTAAACATAAACAACACTTCAATTACTTGATGGCTATTTGAACAAAAGCAAAAGCTGGTCTTTCAGGAAAAAAAAAAAAAAACAACACTTGTATATAACTACAGGGCAAAATATTTGTACAGGTGCACCACCCATCTCTGTGTGCAAAATGTTCTTCCCTGCAGGAATATTATAGAATAAGGAGATTAGTGCCTCATTTAATGAGAACTTTTAGCAAGCATGGTGAACGTGATGTCAAGACAGGTACAGGCAGTAGAATCACACAGTTCAGTCCAAAGAGCAAACACTGGTAGGATGACATTAGAATCTCAAGTGCATGCAAAAAAGCCATTGCTGAGAAGCTTGAGTAAATGCAGAGGCCATCTTACAAGTAGCAGTAGCATACACAATGTTAACTCAACTGCTTACCCACTAAGTACACCAAGAACCAGGTTAAGTACGAAAAATGAGCCAAGGATGATAAGACTAACAAAATAGATCCATGGCCATTCACATCCTATTGCATCATTTACCTGTAAAACGTAAGGAAATAAGTTATGATTCAGTCATTTATTAAACAGCAGAGTCCTTTTTGCAGCTGCCAGATCACGTAGGTTCAACACAAAGTTTATGGCTTATCCAGTTCTTATAAAAATGAATAAACAATGCTTAAATTTACTTACCCAAATTTTTTTTTTATAGATGTGATGCCTTAGAATATTAATTGAAATAACATTTAAGTAAGAGAATTATTAGTCCTTTTTATAACTTTGCCACAAGGCTGGACGTGAATATTTACTGATAGACCTAAACTCTGATTTTGGTGTTTGTGTGTTATTTGTATGATGACCAGAGACAACTTTTTCTGCTCTAATCAGAGGAGGAAGCAACAGAGGTTTATTAAAAGATTTCATCACAACTGAAGTCTCACCTGTATGAGATAACCTGTGTGTTCATGGCAACTGAATTCAGGACTCTGCCTTCATGATGAAAAAGGTGTATGCTTACCCGCTCAATACACCAAGAACAAGATTTAGTACGAAAAATGACCCAAAGATGACGAGACTGACAAAATACACCCATGGTAATTCAAATCCCATAGCATCATTCATCTGCAAGAAATAAGATGATCTTATAGAGTAGATCACTACATCAACAGCAATGAAGAGTCAGAGAAAAGGAGAATTTGATCATTCAGGTTAGATAACGTTCCATACATTCCTTCAGTAATGAAAGAACATGATAAGAAGGCACCGGCCACGTTCACTTTGCATTTCTAATACATACCCTAAAACAAAATGGTGAGTGAACCAAGTACTCAGATCAGAAATATCATCAAACATAAATGGGGCACTGCAACAGTTCTGTTTCTTAACACTGAGAACATGAAATAAATTTCAGATCTCCAATTCAAATGATGATCACAAAGTATATTGAAATATTAGGACTTTTAGTTCCTATATATCCTATCTACATGAATGATCATTTGAGAAAATAAACAGCAAATGTATTTCAACAGTACAAGAATTAATAGTTTTTCTGTAACTTGGAAATCCAATAGCTTTTTTTCTGAAATAATAGTCGGATGCTGCCAGATATTTTAAATTAATTTAAAAATAAATAAATGAGAATAAACTTGTTTAAAATTTTAGAAACATAATGGAAACATTCCACACACACTTTTGAACATAAATTATATCAAGATCAAGGTTGAATAAACTTTAAAAAGTTGTTGCTAATTATTTTTTTTAAGTGAGGTTGAAGTAACAGAGCTTTAAATACAGCCTTTATAGACTTACATATTTTCTTGTATTCTTAGCCAGTTCATCAAACCTATCAAAGGATAACTTTAGGAAATACACCCATGGAGATCTAAAAAGGCCTATTCAGAAAAACAGGTATTTTAAAACAGTGAAATTTGGCTTTGTGTGTAGTTTTGTTTAAATGACAAGTTTGCCTTAGATTCTTCTTAAGCTGTTTTTTAGCCAAGAAAATTCAGCAGACAAAAATTAGACGTGGTGTTGTAGAACAACCTTTTTGCAAATCTGTTTTCCTTCTGTAAATGCTGCTGTGTTGGTTGTATTGGAGATTTGGGATTAGGCTTTGAGCTCTGTGGCTAAATAAGTTTGACTCCTGTCCTTAACACCTCTGTTGGAACAGACCCATCAAATGTGGGAACAAATGTTTTTTAAAATCATTTTATTTTTTCCTCTGTCTTTTATCAGTGTATCACAATCTCGGCTTCTGCAGGTTGGTCCTGTGGATGGTCCAACATAAGCACACACATTAAGTTTTGCAAGTTAAGGCCTATAAGCACTTTTCTTCAGTGGTGACTTGTATTAATACCAGTTCATACTTACCAAAGCAAACAAACTTCCAAGGTAACCAAGGAAGATTATTTTACACAGCTTTTTCTTGCATCTTTTAAAATAATCTATATATTATCTTCCAAAAATGCTTTCGCAACTGAACTGAGGTACTAAAAAGTAACTTAAAATTACTTCGACTTTCCAGAGGAAAAAAAAAAGAAAACTTGAATACGTATATTTGGGTTGGATTTTTTTTTCCTTTTAGTTTCAACAGAGTTGAATTTTGGAGAAGCTGATATGAAGAAGGATTATAGCCATTCAGAAAGGTTGAGATCATTACCTTCATTTCATGTTAACAGACACAGCTCATACCACACAGGCAAAGTGTTTTTCCAGCAATAACTGATCAGGTTTTAATTAAATTTCAAATACATATGAATGCATTTTAAATCTAACTGAACTACTCCATTAGCAGTTGTTTGCAAGTCACCAGCGTGAAGACAAGTTCATCTGGTGTTGATAACATTTACCCCCTCCATGTCTTTTTGAAAAACCCAAAATATTAATTTCTGCAGTTTTACTTTGAGAAAAAAAGAGCTCTGGGAATCACTGCAATACAACTCCATACTCTGCTTTTGCTCACAAAGTGAATATATTCAAACAGCCAGGCATTGTCCTAACTCAGTAACTCAGGAGCAAAGCTGAAATTCTCCTGCTCTGCCATAAGGGCTCTGTTAGAATGGACTACTGTGATTTGCATTTCCTTCCTTCACTTTATAGTGTGTAACACATAAAAAAATTCCTTTTCATTTCTGCAGTTTCATTTTAAGCCCAACGTTTTAGGCTCATCTATCCAGGACTGCCTTGTGAAGTAAAAATTGGCAACTGCAGCTAACCAGTACTAGAAGAAATGTTTCATTTTGGGCAGATGCTGAGCTAGTTCAAAAGCATTCCATAATTCAGGAACACCTGAGCCTAGCAGAACACCTTGGCACTAATCTAAGATTGAATTCCTAAAAAGAACAGCCTGAAACAGCACTACTCAACAACTTTATCATTTAATTCTAGATACAATTAAACACTATTCAAGTAATGCACTGTAATTTCTATTCATGAAGCAGTATTTCAGATTGCATTAATACCAGAGATCAAAGTATAAAAAGAAGTCCTTTCCTTTTGGAAAACTTTGCTGCTTATTTCATGCATGTCAAATGGCATTTTCCATAACTTCCAATTAAAGAAAGATTAAAGGAGTCGATTTGCCTTCTGATTAAAGGCTGAGACAGAACTTGGTTAATATATGAGAACAGGAAAATCTCCATCCTCAGAAAAAAGATTGAAAGGATTAATGCTGACTTTTCACATAGAATGCAGAATAAGGAGTTAAAGACAAATTCCAAATGTACTGGAAGTTGCAACTAAGAAATAAAAGCAGTAAAAGCCCTTGAGTTATGCTAAAGTAACACCAGGAATTGAAGGAGACACCACACCTCAAATCCTCACTGAAACATCTTGCAAGATTCCCCCACTCTGTGGCTCAGGGAGGTACAACCACCACAGGGGGTGTCACATTTAATGGCTCTCAGTGGACTTGGCCCGTCTCTTTTTGAGGCCATCAGGCTTTTAGCCTTCCTAGCACCTATTGCAGGACACCACCAAGCACCATCCTTCTTGCCTTTCTTTGTGCCTTTTTACAGCTCTAGTTCTACTGTTTGAATTTCTCTTCTAATTAGTTTATCCATCACATCAACCAGAGGACAGATGAGATGATGGTTGATAAGAAGGACAAAATATTTTTTGTATCCCTTAATTCTGTTTGACCATAGCAGTAGGTGTTTACTGAGCATATTTGGCTATTTGGTTCTTTATATTTGTGTGTATATGTTTGTGGGTATATGTCTGCAGCCTTGAAGAATTATCTTGGGCTGATAGGACAAACTTGGTACAGTCTGAAACTGTCTCATCTGGCATTTGGAGTGAATTATCTTGTTAGCTGTGCTGTAGCTGGAGTCAACTACCATTACAACACAGCATAAGTGATCAGGGACTCTGAAGTGAAATGGAGAGAAAGTCAAATTTATAGTAGACATAACCCTTAGTGCTACATATCAGCAGATGGCACACTCCAATCTAAAACATCAATTAGAAATCATTAAAATCTCATTTATCCCTATTTGTGGTAATTGTGAGTAAAATCCTCACATGTAATTGCATGCAAATCAAGGTCTTACTTTTCTGTACACCTGGTATTCTTTTACTGAAAATTGTTGCAAGCTCTTTTTATGTATTAATTTATGTAAGCCCTAACTGGGGATAATGATGAAGCAATGCAGTAACACCTCTAATTCTGCATTTGCACCATTACAGATACAATGTGCTGATGCATGAACCTATTTTGAATTTTTTTCCACAATGTTTTAAAACTCTCTGAAATGTAAGTTTTTTAGCTTCCTTAGCTTTCAATTTTACCTTCCTCTTTTCATAACATTCCAAAAAACACATAACTGTTGGGTTTACTTATTCCTACCTATAATCTACTGAATCATCTTAAATTGTTAAGACTGACAGACTCAGTCTCTTGACAGGTGTAAAAATCCCTCAGAAATCAGCATTTTGTCAAGTGGGGCTAACCCTGCATTCTTCAAAGCATACAATGGAGGTTCACAAAACCTCAGATCAGGTTATTTATTCTGCTTAGTGGAGAGCACACCAGACAGCTTTTCGAAGCCCCCTGGCTTCAAAGGTTTTGTCCTGAGACATTCTTGGCTGAAGTGGAGTTAACCAAAAGCTGACTTATGACAGGCTGTGCTTAAAGCACAGCAGCCTCCAGGTTGGTTTGTAAAAGCATGTGATTTTGTATTCAATCTTATCTGGGTTCTGGAGTCAAAGCACAGACTTCTCTGATATTTCCCTGGCTGGCCAGGCTCACCTTTGGTGTGGTGCTGACAGGGAACCAAGCAGAGGTGACTGGTGGGATGTGCACCGAGCATCAAGGTAGACATAAAGAGAAACAGATCCCTTAGAGAAGTTGTCACAGTACCTAGAGAGCCTCATAATTGGCTTCATCACCTCTTGAATTTGGCCTCCATCTTCTGTATGTAAAGTGTGCTGCAGTTGCATACAGGATACAAAAGTGATCCTCTCAAGTTAAACCTCATCTTGGAAGACACTGCTTCAGTTTTATTAATTTGCTTTGCTCTATCTGAACAGACCTCAATTTCTTCCTTCTGTTGATTTTATCCATACTTAGCAAATGAAGCATAAAAATTTGGTACTCACATGAGGCATTTATTCTTTAAAACATGATAGTTTGTAAAATTTTTACCAAGACTGTTCAGAAATTCGTTTAGATGCAGGTCTGTCTTTCTCATTCAGGTACTTCATATTACATATAATGCTATTTTAGCTGATTCCTGTTAGTGGCATTCCATTAATCAGCTTACTGTCTAACTGGGGGGAGGGTGGAAATCAAGTAATTGCTCCCAGTAAAAGCCTCGATGTCAAAAATGACTGCTAAGAAATTACTTCCTTTTTCAGATAGCTAAGCCAGGTTGATACTGCAGAGCAGGGGGACACTGCCATAACGAAAATCAAGAGTACTACCAGTACAACCTCTACAAAAGAGTAACCTAGAGAAGATTTGCTGCTGAAGACTCTACCAGCTTTAACAAAACGGGTACAAAAAAAAAAATGCAAGTGTTTGATTCCTTCATGAGTTTCAGCTTGTTAATTTAGGATTAACGTTTTTTGTGAGTGCTTCTACCTATTTATCTATACTGCCCAAGCTAATTTCATAAAAGAAATTTATAAAACCTGGGCACTGATTTGATTTGTTAAATCTAAGGGCTCAAAAACTATTGGAATTGAGTAACTAATATGATGAACAACGCGTTTACTTTTAAAATGTTTAGCTACCATGTATTAAAACAAACAAAAAAATAATATCCACTTTGGTGAGAGGTAATAAACACTCTCTTTGTATCTGCTATGCCACCTATACAACATTATATAACAACTGGATGTATTTAATATTCCCCATATGCTGGATGTAACAAAATGCAAGAATAGCATATGCTGTTCAGTTTGATGGTGTAAAACTGTTACCTTTGTTTATGTGGCAATAATGACCCAAACCCCAATACTCAAGAGGGATCTGAATTTATTTACTAAACTGTTCTCCTGGGACAGACTGGGAAATAAGATGCTTTTACAATAATGGTTTTCTTCTTATGGCAAAGCTTTTGGAAGAAGCTCTAGCTATTCCACTAGTGGAATTCTTAGCACTACCTGAATTTCAGACTCTATTTCCAATCCAGTTTCTACCCATTTTTATTTAAAATTTCTGGGGAGAAAAAATAAGTTCTTTTTAGTGTTTGCAATGATCTGTGACAAGAAATTAGTTCCATGCTTTGACTGCAGTACAGGTCAGCAGTCAGCTAAGACTGAGATATGAGATAACTTGTCAAAGTCAATCAAGTTCACTTCATGGGAAAGATATTTCCCTGTGAGATAGTTTAAAATCCTCCTCGGGTGGGGTCTGTGTTAAGATGCTAATTGGAAAAAAATTACAGTATATTATCATCCCCTCAATCCTAATATATATATTATTCTCACTATGTATATCTATCTTAATATGTATATTATTCCTTGGCTTGGTAGCTCTGTTTGCATGTCTGAATTTGATCATTCCCTTTTCTCTCTGAGATTAAGTTCTCTCACTTTGCAATCTAAAACGGGTTGATTCAGAGCTTTTTATACCTAGAGAACATAAAAAGGTAATTAGTCCAAATCATTACCTCAAAGGCAGAAGGGTTAAGCTAGATTTTAATATGAAATTGGATTCAAGTAATTAACACTCAAATTGAAAAAATTCTGCCTGTCATCCCTGGCTCTTCAGTGAGATTTATGCAATATCCTAATGCTGCCATCCAAAATTTCTATCACTCTTTCTCCAGCTGTACATCATGTGTTAAATTTCTGGCTATGTAGTCATCGAAGGCTGGGAGCACTGAGCATGCAGCACATCGATGCCTTTGGGGATGAGCTGACTTGTTCCACTGAAAAGTCTCCCTCAGATGACCTGAGAGTGGTGCTGAGTGATGCAAACAGAGCAGCATTAAGCTGTCCTTAGGTATGTAACAGAAAAAAGGAAGAAATGAGGATTATCTGTGATTTTTCTTCACAATTTTTAACGTTGTAAATCAGTTGTGAATATTCAGCAAAGGGGAAAAAAGCTGCCAAGCATTCTTTGACTTCTCTCAGACAAGAAGATGAAACTCATTGCTGATAAGTACTGTTTGGATCAGTAACATGGCTTCCCTTTCTGCAGGTGGAGTGGGACTAATACGGCTTAAATCACCCCCAGTAGTGGATTCCCATTAGCTTATTAAATCATTTAATTTGAAGTTCTAAAATGTCATAGTTTATTCAACTGCTGGTTTCATTTTTTGAAAAGTATTTTTCAGGAGACTCCTCAGCACTTGGATGACAGTTCTGATAATGCTTCATGTTGTGCAGCTTTTTATTTATAGCTTAATAATACATTTTGTGCATGAGCCAAGGGTTTTCTTGTGAGATGTATTTGTAAAACACCTCCTTGTGTTCAGGGAAAATCTTTGACTGCACATCAGCTGGTTTCAAGTACACTATACCCCCTTATAATACGTCTAAGTAGGCTGTCCTTAAAGATTCTTGAACTAGGAGCATTCTAAAAAGTGTCAAGAGTAGAAGATTGAGTTCCTGATCATCTGATTAACATTCTGAAAAATCAATAGACTGCTTTATTTTATTATTGTAATTATTTTCTTTTTCTATACATAGGTTTATGTGGGAGTTATAATTTTTTCTAATTCCCACCTGGTTAGAACGTAATTTTCTACCTTTTAGTTCATGCATAATAGGAAAAACTGCCTGGTACTATTGAAACTAGTAAGGAAGCCACAGTTCTTGTACCTGTTTATGGAAATACAGTTACAGAAATACTGATACAGTCTTTTCTATCTTGATCTGTTACTTCCAGTAACATTAATTCAGTGGCTATGGAGACACTTATGCAAAAGGACATATAGACACATGCAAAAGTGCAGTGCAGCCTAAAAAGACTGTGTTACAGAAATGATGGATTTCCTTCAGATGTTCTAAGGTGCTTCAATGAATAAAATGAGAAATATAAAGCTTTCTAAAGCAAGAAACAGATTCCTAAGTGCTCACCTTTTTTTGTTATAAATGCAAAGGAATTATGAATGATGTATTTCTTTGATAATAATACATGTTATTAGCAAAAACTAGTAACAGACAGTTTTAAAAAGTATCAGTAAAGGCTATGTTAAAAAACCTTCCCTCAAACCTTATGCAAGTATTAGATATATTTGAGACTGCTTAGACATTTCAAGTAATGAACTGAGTATTTTAAACACAAATCCTTGAGAGAATATCTTGTTAACATATCAGTAGGTGTATTAATAGGCAAAACCATTTCAGACATTAACATATTCAGCAATTGCAGCTTGAGTTCTTCAATCTCAAAAAGTCTCCAGATCAATCTGAGTAGTGCTGGCCAGGTGTCAGAGAACTGAGGAGCTGTTAATACTTGAGTTAGTAATGCAGCACCTCTCCATAATGAGCTAGGAAAATTCAGTGGCCACTAATACAGTTGCTCCATCATTGACTCAACTGTGCTGGCAGCCCAGCCCATTAAGGTGGTTTCTCAGGCCCTGCCCATCTCTCATTCAAGCTACAGTAGTGTCAGTGTGGATTATTTGAGTGTAGTAACTGAAGATAACTTCACCATGGTGAAAAAAAAGAAGAATTAAATGTGATAATTTTGGTACTCATGGGAAAATTGGGGGTTTTGCTGGCAAGTATCTCTGCTCATTATCTGTGTTCCTACGTATCGAGTGAAACAGCTAAAAATAAAAGCAATTTACAAAATCCGTGTTTGCTGTTAATAGACTACGTATCTAGATGTTTCAAAGACATGGGAAAAATCTAGAGCCAGATATGCAAATGCAGACTCAAATTTTTGTAATTCTTGAGAGCTTGCTAGAATAAACGTGAGGCAAAGAGTACTGCAGTCTCAGCTTTAGAATGGAAGACAGAGCATTAAAAACTTGGGCACACAAAGCTGCCACTTGGCCAATAACAAGGACTGCACTGGAATTCAAAACTAGTAACATGAGCCTTCAGTTAGGGCTCAAGAGCAAACAGAAAGGACTGTGACCGGGAATAAACACAGTCCTGGTACAAATGGAGAAGATACACAGATGTGCAGCCACAAACACCCTGGTTACAGTTTGGGAACACACAGGCTGCACTGGCTGGTGAAAACAAGGACACTACACCCCTTCACCTCCCAAGTCTAACTTTTGGCAACAAGGAGTCATATTTCTTGTGGATGGAATATGTAATATCTGCTATCCAGTAAGTTGCAAGTAAGTTAGAAAGAAAAAAGCAGCCAGATGAAGAACACTCTCAAAAACAGAAGGACATATGGGATTCAGATGCAAACCGGTGAGCAGCAGGATGCCCATGTGAGTCACCACGATCTGAAGGGTTCCCAGCAGTAGCAGGATCAAGGCCTCAACTTATAATAGATATGCCTAAGGGGGAAATCATTACTGGTGCTTGGAGAATTTTTAAACCACGTTTACTGTCGTTAACCAGGTGATAACGAGCTGTGCCAGGGAGTGCTATTGGAAGCTGTCACTTTGAGCTGTCATCCTTGCTAACAGAAAGCCATGGAACACGATGCAAAATATTGCACATATTTCACCCCCTCACATTACACCTGCTCGCAAGATAAGCCTGCATAGTTTATTTCACTGTTCACACAGTGACCGAATGGAAATCAGAATGTTGTGCAGTTTCTAGTATTTATGCATTTGGTTTTGTTTGTTGGTTGGTTTTGTGTAAAACTGATTCAGTCTGTGTATCATCAACAGATTTCCAAGTAAAAAGCAATCCACAAAACCCCTGCACAGCAAGTTAAAATGGCTGCCTTAGATTCTTGGAGTATTCCTTTATTACAATTTGGTTTTGTAGCTCTGGTAAGACAGTGGAAGCAGATATTCATACTTGCCATTTTTTCTCTCTTTCCATCCTAAAAGAATGTCCATTTACCATCTTAATTATCTTAAACAGTAACACTGTCCTAAAACATTTCCATATTCTGTACTCCAGTACCACAGATTTTATATGAGATTACACTGGTGTTAAATGTTTATTTCACCTTGATTTGCAACAAATGACCACATAAAATTATATGTTGATTCACTGGGTAATATTAGATCTTTAAATGCATCCAGTAGACCCACTTGGCCAGACAAAGAAACAAATTCACTGTGGGAGCTGCTGGTAGCAGCATCACCTGGAGTGTAGTTCCAGCAAGACACATCTTGAGATCTCATCCACTTTTAACAGCTTGCTAACAGTGATCCTTGCTAATAATCACTTTTCTTCTTTCATAAATACTTTCCAGCCTTTGTATGGTTAGAGTTGTATTTGTTATGAGGCCCTAATTGCCACAAAGACAGACTGCAGAGTACCAAGCAGTACAAAATATTCTCACTGATGTTCAGCACCTATGGTAGGTGCTGTCATAGGTTTCTTGAATGACCTTGGACAAATCACTCACATCAGATATTTAGATGTTTAAAGATTCACAAAAGAATGCAGTGTCCCTTAGACTGCAAAGGGCTTTAGCAGAGAAATGTCTACCTGTATATTTAGGAGACTATTCCTTTAAAAATCTGTGTGTTCTCATTTGGAAAATCAGGACTAAATAAATCTTCAGTTTCCCAGTCTGTGTCCAGCTGACTTTGTATATGTTTCAAGGCTGTGAAGCTACCATACCTTATGCCAAAGTAGCATTTAAAGGTGGGAATTTACACAGTTAGGTTTTTGAATACCTTTTGCTGCTTCTATGGAGACGACATCAGGGTCACGGCTCTTGTAATTTGTTGTTTCTGAGTGGTTAACAAATGGTTTGCAGTTCCCATGGCAAGCAATGACAGTTGAGAGCATGCTTTGTTCTAATTTATGTTAACATTGTGAAAAATTCTGCAGAAATACTGCAAAAAGAGAGCTCTAAAGCTTAATCAGTGAAGACACACTTAATATCTGTAGGCTCACATGCAAAAAGGCTAGTCCAAAGGACATAAATGTAGTATTACACTTATCCACATGGAATGGGCAAAAAACCCTCAAACAAGCAGCAAAAAAAATTTGGTTTTAAAATATCTTTTCAGCCTGAGGAGTCCACTAACATGTGTGACTGGTAAGAGTATGCAGCTGAGCTTATCTCCTGCAAAACTCACCCAGATCTCCTGATGACAGCATTGCAAAACACAGCTCAATTCTCACTTGAACATAAAAGCTTAGTTATATGTAAATAAAGCTCAGTGATTTCTGAACTTACCCAGTACAAAACATCCGTCCAGCCTTCCATGGTTATGCACTGGAACACAGTCAACATTGCAAATGCAAAGTTATCGAAGTTGGTTATGCCTCCGTTCGGTCCAACCCATCCACCCTTACATTCCGTGCCATTCATGACACACTGACGTCCATTCCCTGAGAATGCACAAGGTGCTGGATCTTCTTCAACTAGTATATCTGAAAATTGACCCCCCAAAAAAAAAAAAAAAATCACAGCTTTGAGTTCTCAAATTTTTATGAGTTAGCCCCTTGCATGCAGAAACATCAACCCTGCTGTAACATAAATCCAGATTTCAAGCTGAGAAATGCTGAGAAAGGCAACACATGGGAGCTTTGGAGCTTTGAGTCTCTCTCTCATCTGGGCTTCACAACCTCAAAATAAGTTAATCAAAACAATGTAGACAAGAGCTGAGTAATTAAGCAGTGGAAAGAAGCATGTAATAATACATTTTTCCATAGAAGCTCCTCATGCTAATTTTTTCTTTCCTATCCAGTGCTATTACTTCACTTTCTGCCACTTCATGCCAACACAAGGACCATTAAGTAAAAGAGATCTAATTCCTATATATCATCTACATCATCTTCATTTCTTAGCTGATAGAAAGGTACCCTTGAACACCAGGTAAGATTTCTCCCTCATGAGGTTTCACTCCTTCAAAATTCTCCAACAACACACACTTCCATTTCATCATTTCACCTGGATGGAGGAACACCATTTCCTTTCTTTACTCATTTCAGAACTGCACTTCTTACCACACTGCCTTGATCTTGAAGGAGAAACACTGACAAATGATGAACTCAGCAAAGTCTGTCTTCCCTAGAAGTGGACTAGCTACCTTTTCAGTAATCAGAGATTAGAAAAAAAAAAAAAAACAGTAGGTTGTGCCTTGTACATAGTCACCCCTATTATTTTCACTATTGACATTTAAACTACACATATCAGAAATGAAAACCTATTCAGAGCATGTTCTAGTCTTTGAGTGGTTTGATTTTTTTGTGGTTTTGGTGGTGGCTTGTTTTTTGAGTTTGTTTGTTTGTTTTGCTTTGGGTTTTGTGGGGCTTTGGGCTTGTTTGTTTTTTCCACTAAATGCACTTTTCCTAAAATTATGAAACTTGGTTGTAAATGGGGTTACAGAAGTTTTACTGCTTTGGCCCCTGGTTCTATTTCAAACTGAAATCCCACAGATTTGAAAGAAAACATAATTAAACCCTTGCTTTAGTCAACAGCTTCATGACTTACCTGAATCAATAAGAAAACAAGATTTGTGCATTTTTCCAATAAAAAGTTCCAATCCTATAATAGCATAGATTATGATTACAAACAATACCAAAAGGGCAATATGGAGGAGGGGGACCATGGCTTTTATAATGGAGTTCAGGACAACTTGTAAACCTAAAAGGAAAAAAAAAAAAAAAAGAGGATATAAGATGTAAGCCATATTTCGATGTCTCACCCTCTCAAATGTTCTATAATTACAGATTATTAGACACTGTTGAAACAGACACACAGAGATAATTTAAAAAAAAAAAAAAATTCTACTGCCCAGAACCACAAAATGTTCCTGTAACATAAAGCTTCAAAAAATCTCAAACTTTCTGACTATTTCCTCTGTTATGTCACAGAAGTGTTTGAAACGTGTCACAAGAATCCGTGGTTTTCTGAAGAGAAAGAGCACATAGTCAGTGTGGGGCTACAGCTCGTTCCATATGACCTTTAGGAAGCTCTGTGCTAAAACCATAACTTTGTGGCAAGTCCTGAGAAAATGTCCACTCAGCCAATCGCAGAACTCTATTTTTGGTCTGGAGAGAAAAATATAGTTAACACATTTTTACTCAAAACAAACTTTCTCATATCATTTATCTCCCCTATCACTTTCAGAACTTCTTCATTTTCTTTTTCTCATTATATATTTGTCCAAATTCTGGCTTTAGCAAAACAAGTGAATCCCAGACTAGTGAAGCTGCCACAGTACCAATGAGAATAAAATATGCCTCATTTTTAATTTAGTAGACTTCCTTTCTTACATTCCATAGGCTGGTTCTACCCTCACTGAAGTCCTTCTGCCAAATCTGCACAATCATGATTGTTTCCACATAACAGGCCATGGTAGAATAAACACAGAATTAGCTTTCTTCCCTTGAATCTCTTGAAAAGAGCTGAATTGTAAGCCATGAACCTTGTATTCAGCCCAAACAGCTTCAATAATTAATAATGTATTAAAAGAAAACCAGAAATATCAGATAAAAAAAGGTTTTCTTTAAACAATACTGTTCTACTTTTTAAGTTTCCTAATTTATCTGTTAGGTCTACTGAGATAAACAGAAGGCATTCATGTGCATTGGAGGGGGCAGGAAAGATGAAATGTGTAATGTGCTTTGGCATACACTCACCAACTTATAAACCAATTTAGGACCACCTACACTTTCAGATCTGCAGGCTTCTGGAATTGAAAAAAAAAAAATCTGAATTTCCTTTTCTGGTGTTTTAGCATTTTAACACGTAATTTACTTTTATATAAAGCTCCTAAAAAGGAAGTGTATTCCCCATCTGCTTACTGAACTATGTAAGAAGATCATACACTGACTGAATTCACCATCCCTTGTTTGACTTGAAAAAGGGTATCACTCATCTTGAAATTCACTTTCTACACACAGAACCAGACAGTATAAAGTTGAGATTTTTATTCTCTTATTTCTGTTAGTGCCTGGAACAAGAAAGTGAAATAATCAGAGCAGTTACAGCATTCATTCCAATGGAATTAAATGGAAAAGAGCTTACTGGGCACTCCTGATACAAGCCGGAGAGGTCGCAGTACACGAAAGGCTCTTAGGGCTTTGACATCGAAGCCACCAGGTTTGCCACCTGAGTGGCTGCCACCGTCTGTTTCTTTGGTTAATTGTTCCAATATTACACTAAATAATCTAGAAAATTAGAGGAAAGGTAAGGTCATCACTATCCATTGGCTGTGCAATCAAACATGTTACTCTGGAAATTACTTGAACTGCAGATGGTTCTGAAAAGCTGTTCAGATGTCAAAATGAGAGATATATTTACACGTTAAATCATGGCAGGAAGAGTTTGGAAGTGCAAGAGGTTATAATCCCTCTAGAGAACACGGATCACACAGTATTCAATAGCTTAACATTTCTCTTGTATATTCAATGTGCCACTTATAAATAAATGAAGCTACTTTGCTGCTTTGGTTCAAACATTTTAGCTGTAAAATTTGGAGAATTAATCTTCTTTTTAGAAGAAGAAATAGATAATAACTAAAACCATCTGGTTTAATTTTGGTGGAATATATGAACTCCAAGTGACACTGCAGTTCCAATATTCTATATACAGTCAGTAGAAACTGAATATATTAAAAATAGAGTGCAACATTTAATAACACCAAAAAGACTTTTTTCTTATACATAATACCTCTGAGGATAAATATATTCCCAGATGGCTCATTTATTATATTGTATTTTTTTCCCTGCAGGAATGAACCAGACGTTCATTAGAACAGTTTGGAAGATAAGAGTTTTATTTTTCTTTCCCACTTCCAGCAGCAATTTAAAGTGATGCAAGTGCTAGAAATACATATTAATCTCAGGTTGGTTTTAGTTTCGAGCTCTACTTCAGATGGGTGGTTTTCTAGAGTGCAGCTGGACCACACGAACTATGTTATCTTTTGCAGAGTCTGTAGCTCAGTAATCACAAAACTGCACTGCTCCTGAAAGGATTATCAAGTTAGTAGAGTTTGTAACCCTAAAAAGTGTTTCACATCTGTAAAAGATGCCTGAAATGTGCAGGGTTTTACTTTGGTCATGAAAAGTTTTCGTAATTCGGGTTAACAGCTCTCTCATGCTGGATAATTGCTTGAAATTGTCTATTGAGAGGTTGCCTAAACTAGAATATTGGAGACTTCACCTTCCCCCAGTCAGCAATTGACCCAAATCAGTCAACACCCAGTCCTGGTTCAGTCCATTCTCCTCCTGAACAAAACCCAGCGACAAAGGCTCTACTGACGATGGAATGAACATCAGCAACTGTTGTAACCAAATCCAGACATTTACTGTTTCAGGTCCTGATTCAGCCCCACAGTTTAACAGAAGCATAATTCTAGGAAAATGAGCCACCTCAATGATTTCAAGTGTGGCCATTTATGCTCTAAAAGCAGACATTAAAAAGACTTCTGAGTCAAGTGCTGAATTCAGAGAACCTGTTTCAGCCTGTCAGTTCACACAACACTCACCAAGTTAAAGGGCTACAGGCACAGGAGATGCTATGAAAACTTTCTCTACCACCTTTAACAGAAACCAATGGAAATTATGTGAGATAGCAGGCAAGTAGTAGACCACTCAGAGTAATTCATGCTCTGCTTACAGCTATGTCCATACTGCAGTTGTGTCTACAGCTCTGTCACTTTATGCTGTCCAGTTGAAACCAGGACGTGCCATTCCTATAAAGCCACCAAGGTATGTAACTATTGATCTGCTTTTACTGAAAGTTACATTTTCATTCCTCTACAGTTTACCAAAGTTTAAATGCCAGATTTGATTTGGAAAAAGGTCTCTTTACATGTTTCCCTTTTGCTTGTAGAGATTTGTTTGGATGTAATTAAGATTAATGCATTTGGACTGTTACAGTTTCTGCTGAGAAAGCACATGAAGCAAATTTCAATACATTCAATATAGGACATCATGGCAGCTCTTTCAGAGCTATTAAAATACCTAATGAAATTTCACATTGAAGCCAATCAAATAGAATCAGATCCAGAAGTAATTCCCCATCCACCTTGGGTTATATATGAAAATCAATTTTTCACTGGGTTTTTACATATTAATTAAATAAATGGGACTCACGCTTGCTTAATCATGTAGGCTGTGCTCTTCTTTAAAGAGCAAAAACATTGCATGCAGTTTTGCCAATACCTGACGTGTTATGAAAGGTCCACCCTGCCTTACACATAGGCTACTGGCAACCTACACAACAGTTTATATTCCAAAAATTTGGGGTTTGACTAGGACAATCTTTGTGTGATATTTTAGGCATCTGATAACTTGCAGTCCTTTTTAATTTATATTTTCAATGGATTCAGTGTGAGCATTTGACCTAACTACATTTAGCCTCCAACAATGGGTGTTTCATGAGTTAATGGAAAATTTTTTTAGTTATCATGTATTTAGGACACAGCCAAAGATAGAGGTCATGTTAATTAGACTGCTCCAGGGTTACTGTAACTCTGTGGTCACTTGACAAGAGGGAAGAGGTCTATTCGAGTGACTGCTTGGCAAGGGAACAGAGCTTGTGTGTGACAATCTCCACACCTGCCCACCAAGCTTCCCCTTCAGGCACAGAGGCCAATCTGTTGAGAATGACCTGACCTGATGAAGGATCTATTTATACACAGATTTTAGTCCTGGATCAAAAGTCCCTGAATGCCAAGCAACTGGCCCAAATACAATCTTCTCAGTAACATTTAGTATCTCAGAATCAAATAGTTACAAATATGGCATTCATACATTCATAGCACTTGCCCAAATTTAACAATGCTTTACTACAAATTCTTTTACTTTGCATCTTTTTCTTTTTCCTTACTGTAATGACACAAGTAAAGAGCAGCACACACTCTCATTTCTGGGCCTTTTCAATTACACACAACCCTTGACACAGTTTGAATTTAAAACTGAAATTAAAACTGTACAATGCATATCGAGGTTGTCTTTGCAAGCCAGCAACAACATACAAGGTTATTCATGGATAATGTTCTCCATAATTAATATTTTCAGTAAACAGAATTTAAAGAACTGAAAAAAAATTTTTAATATTATCTCCACAATATTTAGGAAAGTAGTGAATATCTGTCTTCAGATTCGTTCCCCAGACAGCTGAAGGGAGGATCTAATGAACCAGAACAACCATGAACATGAAGTTGCTGACACAAAAGTTATTCATCATAAGCAGCTGTACAACAGAAATGTGGGATGTTCCACTCTCCTCTCTTCTATAACCTGTGTGAGGCCCAGGCTCTGAGGCAAAGAACAAACTCTCCAGGGTTTCCTGGTATAACAAGGTACACAGGGTAATTTTTAGCAGACATTCTACCCCAGGCAAGCCTGACATGCAGCATCCCAAAATAGAGTCCAACTTCCCTCAGATTTTGCAAATGTCAAGGAATCATTCAGTTAATTCTGTCTCCCTGACCTCTCTTTACTTCAAAACATGCGGGTTCTCCCAGAGGTCTCTGTATAATAGATACCTCCACATGATCACAGCATAGGGTGAAATAAATACATGAAATAATATATAGGCATCAACAGATCAACTTTCATCATATGGAAAAGACATCAGTTTACCTTGAAAAATCAGACGGAAAAATATTCTGAAAGACTATGTGGAAAAACCTTTGTCAGAACTTCGAATTCTCTGGGACTCTGCACTATAAAGCTGATCACGCAGTGCAGCCTACAGGTACACACAGCATTGAACACTTTTAGGACTTCTTTTAAATTTTTCCACTTAGTTCATTCTTCTGCTCCACAGGAACAGATATCAAGCACAGGTTTCTGCTCACAGCCAAACAGACCTGTACCCACCTCACTGTGAAGAAAACTTAAAATATTTGTATGATGAAAGATAGGTTACTTACCCTACTATTACTATTACAAAATCCAATAAATTCCATCCATTTCTAACATAAGCGTTGGGGTGTAACAATAATCCATATGCTATAATCTTCAAAAATGTTTCAACTGTAAAAATTATCAGGAAGGCATATTCTACTTTTTCCTGTAGAAGACAAAAAGGTACAATAAAAGACAATGCAATGTAACAGCTTTTCACTAGCTGCAATCTGCAGTAAGAGGGTAAGTTGTATTGATCAGGACTAAGGAGATACCTCCATGGCAGTTTATTTTACAGGTTTTGTTTGCACAACACTTACTGATAACTGTACTGACAAGGTTATAATAACACAATTGTATGAGATTTTCTTGTTTTCACACTCCGTGAGAGAAAAAACAGCCCTGTCTCGGCAAACGTGGAAGTGCACTGTACCTTTGGCTTAAGCAAATAGTCCCATCCAGGTCAACAGGATTCTCTTCATTCATTAAAACCAGAAAATGCTGTAGAACAAGGCCCTGGAAATACCCTCAAAAGGTAAGCAGTAATGTACCTACTATTCATTATTTCAGCCTTTATTTAATTTGGACCTACAGAGTTCTACATAATAAGGAAGGCTAAGATAGCATTACCCCATAAAAGGAGATTCAAGAAGTTTTAAGTTGTTTAACAGGGTGTTCATTTATTTTAAACTGTCTTACAACTTTTTCATCTTAATGTAGAAGCTTACTTTGACTTATTCTTCCTTCCACATCACCACAGTTTCTTTAAATCACCCAATTATGCTTGAAGAAGTTTTAAGGTTCTGTGTCACCATCTTATACCATTCAAGCTCCAACTTCAGATTTGTTTCAATGGGGTTTTTTTTAAATGTGATTAGTTCCAACATTTTACCAGAATTCTTATTTCAGCAGAACTATACATTGAATCTCTTTTCCTAGCTAACTAGGTAATATTTTGGGGGCTTCTTCTCCTACAGTATCAGCATACTTAATTTAGATAAATTGCAGAAGTCACTGCTATCAAAACAGATCAGTTGTCTGTTCTATTTACCTTCAGACATCATCACTTCATATAATACTTTGTTTAATTACCTACTGTTACTCAAATATTACAGCCAAGAATAAAAGGCACAAAGTATATGATTCATTTTTCGAAATTGTTCAGGAACACATGATGCTGTTCATTTATCACAAGCAATAGCAGGTACAGGGACTGCCCAGTCAGGATTACCATCTTCTACTATCATACATTCAAAAAGAGCACAGACATAACACACAAAAGTACACATTCCCTATTTGTTACACATCCTGGCACCTTCATATACAACCAAACAGAAAACCAAGCCTTAACCATTTACAATTTTTTTAAAAAGGCCTTGTAATTCTCATGTGCAAGGTCTTTAACTAGGGAAGGTAGATTTCTTGTCCTCCTGAAAAGGCCATTTAAGATGTGATACATCCATAAACCTGACTCTGGTGACTGAACAGATGCAAAAGCTTATAAACCACGTACTCCTTGCCTCCAATAAGCAATACCCTGGGGTCATTACGACAGGTAAGGCTTTTTCCTGGATCTCAACTCCTGCTCAGCTCAGTCCTGTACTCCTGCCTGTTTCCTCTCCTTGGAGCACACTTCATAAACACTGTAACACTTCACCAAGGCAGCTTCTCCTCAGCTACTTTACATTTTGTATGAGATCTTCCAGTGCAGTGACACTGATGTACACTCTCCTTCGCCTCGAGCTTCCTAATACTGCCTTCAAAATTGTCGCTTCCATTTACCCATCAATTTATCACCAATCAACTACAACAATTACTGCTTAACAAGGGTGAAGTGGCCTGATAGAAGAAATGTGAATGGCTTGGGCACCAAAAATCCATCAAACCTCTTTGGCTAGAGAGCACCACAGAGATTAGAATAATATGGATTATCAGCATTCCTGAGAAACATACTCAAAAAATGCTTAAATACAAGCAAATCCTACCATGTACACATTCCACAATAACAGCTATTTTTGTCTCCCTGCGTATAACTAAGTCTGCAGCTCGGATATAGAAAGATAAATAATGTAAGACAACATAAGGAAGACAAAAATATTATGGTTGGCATTTGCTGTGGGCAAAATATATATATCAAAACCACAGTAGTGAGAGAAAAAGTGAGACAAAAGATATGTTTCATATATACAAAATTGAAATAGCTTCTTTACTTTAAAAGAACTCAGGATACAGGACTGGATGGGGCCTCCTGGTCATCATGTCCAGCGTCCTGTTCTAATGGTAAATATGTAATTTAATTCCATCCATCAGCCTACCAGGTTCCATCCTAAGAAGCATCTTTGCCCTTCACTGTTCCCCTTCAAAAAAATGTTCTGATGCTCTTCTGCTATTTGGGCTAGACACCAGTCCTGATGCCAGTGTAACCTGCCTAATGGTCACACACCCCTGCAGTTCATTTTGATGGGACAGTTCAAATCTAAACAGCTCTACCCTATCCCTTACCATCCATTTGTTCAAGAGAATATTGGTCTTGTTCCTGTTTATTTCGTTTCTTTTGTGAAAGCAGGAGTGTTTCTTATTTCCTAAACAGTATTGCAAACATTCCATTAAAGCCACACGGAAGGTGGGACAATCTCATTTTTAACCCGACCGGTGGGTTTGAGGTCAGTGCGTGTCACCTGCCAGACGGACCACAAGAAACCTTGACAGCTGCACTAACACAAGCCACATGACTCTCACCAAGGAAAAATGTGAAGTGCTGCATCTTAGGTTAAATGCAGGTTTAAAGTTGGAAGTTTTGAAGATGCAGCTACGCAAAGGTACAGCTGAGCTGATCTAATGCTGGGAAGAGTCCTGCTGGGAGCCAGGGGAAAAGGTAACTTCCAAAGGTCTCTCCCAGGTAACAGTTTTGTAACTTCTGTCATTCAAATATGATTCTAATAATCCCTCCAAGATCACAGGGGAAAGTAGGGATAGATTCAAGGCATGCGTGACTACCTGTACCCACTGCACATTCAACATTTAGAAGCTCCCACATTTTACACAACTTTGAACACTGGGAAAGTTTTTCTTCCTTTCCGAAGAAAGAAAATGTTTCTTTTCCATCCTCCTTCCCTGTTGTAAAGCATATATGTGAATGGTTCCAGATTTTGCCCCTAGAAATATATATTCATAATGGGTATAAGATAGAATCAGGGACAATGCTATTTATGTAACCAATGGCACAAGCAAAAGATGCTTTGTAAAAGCAGCCACCGGGCAATCCCAGAGCCACAGTTCCTTGAAAACCTTGAGAAAAGGAACACAGATATTTCTACACATCTACAACCAAAGAGGACTATTATTTTTCCAGTGTTTCATTTTTCCTTTCTTCCTGCTTTCCTTCCTTTCATGCTCTCACACACTCAATTTTTAAGTATCTTTTCTAAATCACAACTTGTGTCTCCCACAGAGGCCAGATGAATGACTTGGCCCTACAGTTAACAATATTCCAAGTACAGGCTGTGCTTTCCTTACAGACTGTTTGGCTCTTTAATAAGCAGGCAGAAAACAGATGTTCTCACACGAACTGCAAAGTTAACAACCTGCTCACACTCAGGAAGGTTCTGGCAGTCCCTTCTCACACTTGGGTAATTTCTTGCCAGTCACCACGAACATCAGTGGAAATTGCATATAACTTCTAACATCTATTATTGCATTTGGTTCTATATTGCATCACAAAATCAGCAGAAAAAACTGACAGCTGTAAACCTATAGAAGATATTAAGCACAACAACATGTCTGTGTTACAAAGGATCTAATCCTAAGGTTGTTTGTTCACTGATTTGGTACCACACAAAGCTGGGTCATCTCTCCTCACAGGCAGCTGATTCCTGCAAGGCTGTCTAACACTTTTGTTCATGTTGCTCAAAATCTTCAAGTCTCAGCAATCTTTTTCTGAATACATGATGCAACAGGACAGGCAAGATACAGTTCCTTTCTGAGGAAGTCCAAGGAGCTTCACTTTAATATTGATCATGAAGTACAAAATAAAGGCTACCCTTCCCCAGGGAGTTTAGGTGAAATCGTTATAACTTCATTTTCTCAAAAAACAAAACAAAACAAAAAAAACCAACCACAAACATTTGCTTTCTTATTTTAAGTAAATCAGCTTAACAGAAACCCTGTTGCTCAGGAAATCTTTTTTCCCCCCACCCTGGCCAGATGGTGTACATTAGTCATCATTTATCTCTGTATTTTCAAAATCTCTGAAAGAAACATGCAAAGCTCCTGTTACATGTCGTAAGGTGATGCACTACAACTCTGCATTTAACTTAAGATCCTTCACAAGATAATTGTTTCAAAATAATAAGTAATTAATTTGCTAAACCTTAATCTATTATGCTATGTCATTAAGCCCTCCCATATTAATTTCTATTCCCTTGGCATCAGAGATGGCAATTATTTCTTAACTGAGAAAATATATTTTTGCATCCAAAGTAACACACCTGTATCAGAGTAAAAACCTGCTTAGCAGAAGTGGCTCTATTTAAGCAAAATAAACAAACTGATCAACTTTATGAAGGTTAGACATTACACAAGATACTTTGACATTATTAATTTGGTAGGGAAAAAAAAAAGAATCGATCATGTGGTATTTAATAAGTTGAGACTGATGTCCCAGCAACATATAAAGCTGTTTATCTTTTTGACAAACAGCCATTCTGTCAAGTTCTGCCACTGGGAAAACATGGCATCTATGAGACAGAAAAGTAACTGGGTTCTGAATTTCAAAATATAATGATTTAATTTGCACCTGGTGTACCTGTATTCCTCTGAAAATCGTCTGTGACCTGCACCACAATTAAAAAAAAAAAAAAAAGAAAGGAAGTAAACCTATTTATTCCCACATGAGAAAAATGTTATAGTAGTTTCCCAATATAGAAAATGAAACAAACATAATCCATATACCTGGTAAAAAGAAATCCATATGCCTAGCTTAATTTCATCAACTTAAAAACCGGAAACTAAGTAATTCAATTCCAAGATTAGACACGTAAATTACTCTCTATTTATTAGAAGAATTAGAATTATTTATCACTCAACAATTTGGTGATAACAATTGGATTAACTATGTCTTTAGATACATAAACAAGGGAGGGAGAGTTCTAAAAACTGTATTTTAAGGACTTGTGTTCTGATCAATCCAATTAAATCACGCTGTACCTTCCTGAGCAGTCCTGATCCACCAGAGGGAATACAACTACTGGTCTCAACTATGTCAGATGTCTGCACTTGGAAGTGCAGCTTTGCCTCCTGACTGTGCTCTGCAGCAGCTTCAGAAAACAGAACCACATGCCCATCGTTAGCCCCTTTAATACACACAGACAACAGACAGGATTCCCACACTTCAAGTGCACCTGACACTTCAAGTACATGAGACCCTTTTATGTCTGACTACACTGAATGCACATAAAACCCAGGGCAAGTCTGGGCAGGAATTTGGCATCAGGCCCAGAAATATCTCCAGTCTTCTGAGACCCTTTACAGGACACCATCAGCAGTGTTACTGCTGATCCAGGTTTGGCAGTTTGGACTGGGACATCTGATAGCAAGGTTGAGACTTGAAAGTCAAAACCAAATGCAAACTCCGTATTTAGGAGTAGGAATAAGCAGGTGTTGCACAGCATAAACATTCTTACACCAGTTCTATATAAAACTAAAGGGATTTCACATCCCTAGTTCCACTGCAAGTCTCCCTCTCATAATTTTTCACTGTTTCCAAAGAGGACACAAAATCTTTTCATCTTTTTTGAACTGTGAACTGACAATCACTTGGTATAACACCAATTAACAACAGTTCCATTCTCCAGATCTCAAGCAGGCATTTGTGTTTGCAAGAGAAGAGCGTGCAATAAAACAACTCAAATACTGCAAACAAACAAAATGGATGTGCCAGTGTTACACTGAGCTGTAATTAAAATTAATGCAATTAAGCATTTAAACAACTTACATCACTGAAATAGTATCTCAACCTTCAAAGACAGTTTCAGGTAGCGGTAATGCCTTTACTTTCATCTGACAGCCTCTGGCAGTCAGCAGTAGATGAATAAGCAGACCATGTTTAACACTGTGATCACTTGTTTCATTATTTCCTGCAATCACTTCCTCTAAATGCACTGCAGACCTGCATTTCACCTTTGAATGTGATTGCTTCTCATATTCTTAATCATGTATTTTCCACTTTACTTTGCAAGTAACACAATAATGTTATTTATGTAAATGTTCTGTAAATAAGAGTTCCTACAGAAAAATGTTGCATCCAGATGACAAATTTTCCCATCAATTACCAAGCACCTGTGTGGATCCATGCTGGTTTTGTTCATGTACAAGTTCTGTTTAGTACATGTTAAGTAAGAATTTTCTGTTCATAGCATTAAACAGAAAAAAAACCCAAATTTTTTCTGTTTTCTCCTGTGTTATATTTAGGCAAAACTCTACTCTCTGCCAGGTAATACAGAATTTTGCTGAATAACAGCTAAATGAAAACAACATTCATCCATTCTGCATGCACATTCCCAAATCCACTATTTACACTCCCTTACACATCCTTTTAGAGACACAGATAACCTTCCTGTTGTTCTAGAGCAACGAGATAAATGCTGAGATTCCGAAAATTGGCTCAAATTACTAAATATGTAACAGAGTCACCACAAATTTACCACTGAAAATTTATCAACCAAGTGAAAATGAACAAATCACACTGCAGTGACTGCACACTTGCAAGGTGTGGAAGGCAAGCTGTGGAAACATTAGCAGGTGGTGACACAGGAGCTTCAAACTAAAACCACACAACTCCCTAAATCCACACAACTCCTGTGGAAGACTGAGCCCAGCGCCAAGAATCTGAATAGCACAGCTGAGAGCAGGCCAAGTAAGCAATAAAGAATATAACTGGAACAGAATCCAATTTACTTGGGTGTCTTTCTGCCACCCTCTAATTCATGATATTCAGAAAAATAAGGTCAGCACAATAAGGAAATTAGAACAGAAGATTTGGGTATAGTGGCACATTTTACCTCACACAGTTGACTAGAGTCAGTGTCAAGGGATGAATTAAACCTGCACCTAGTAAATGCTAGTAAAACAGCATTAACATTAAACATATTTTATTGCTCACTAGCAGTTTTATTTATTTATAAGACAGCAGGTTTTAGCTAAAAACGTAAATTGTTTTTCCTTAAAATAGAAAAACTCCAGACCAAAACATAGATAGAAATTTCTTTTAAAACTGTCATAAATACTTAGCCAACCTATTCAGGCGATGATGCAATAGCCTGGATTAAACATATCCAGTTTTCCTGTGTTCACTTTCCAATAGTTTCCTAGTTTTCCAACCTGTGCACTTCCTTCTTTGACCAATACAGTTCTCCAGTGTACAGGAGTGGTTCTCACTGGTCACTTTGTGCTCAGCTTTTACACAGGAGAGTTTGCCAAAGGAAAGTCTGTCCCAACAGACAGCTTTTTTTCCAGGAGATCCTTCATGCAGCCATTCTGACATGGCATCCCAAATGAAAAGGAAGTGAAGACCAAAAAGGTAACATGTCTGTGGGTTAGGTATTCATTGACAGCTCTATAATGATCTAGTGCTGTTTTTCAAGAATGTCAAGGACTTTCCAGAAAAAAAAAAAAAAATATATATGGAGAACAGACTGGGTTTGTAGTTCTGTTCTGCACTGACAGTGTCAGCCAAGAAACAGAACAATGACATTCTTTGAGTAGGCGGTTTTTTGCCCAAGATTTATTCATCTGATTGCAAATCTAATTTCCACTTTCATTACAAAAGAACTGGGCAAATCTGATAGAACAGTTTCATCACAATACTTTACTCATTAATCTGTCAGATATATGACTACAGCAGCTCTTGGCTTTCGTCAGATTAAAAACTATGGAATGATTTGTTAAAAAACGACCCAATGGAACAGTTTGTTTTTCTAAATACTCCTAGTAGAGTAGAGATTTCCATTATGTAAGCATAAATAATTAAGTTTAGTGGGGTTTGTTTGTTTTTGATTGGTTGGTTGGTGGGGGTTTGTTTGTTTTTGTTGGGTTTTTTGTTTGGTGGGGTTTTTTTTAAAGTCTCATAAGAAAGGCTTTAAAAAACTAACACACCACACCTACCCTACGTCCTGACTTTGAGGTGAATATAGAGGGAGCACATGGTTAGGCCTGTTATTTTTTACTAGAGGTTTTCTAATCATCCTTCTCAAGTTTTAAATGGCAGAGCCCTGGATCAGTGGCCAAGCAATATCCTACACCTGCGGTTTCATTACTGCCCCTTGAAAATCATCAAGACTGAGAACATTTTCTACAACCCTCTGCTTTTGGAGAGCAGTCAACTGCTATGACCAGGCTTGGGTCTTCTGTATCAGGACAGAATTAAGGTATTATAACAAAAAAACAACAAGGGCTTTTAGAAGTACTAAGGGATGTGAATCCCTTATATCTATGTAACCACGTTAAGAAATCTGTATTGAGTTCCCACTTTCTTGTTTGATACATCCAAACATTTGATGATACGATGTGGATATGACAATTCTACACTAAGGAGCAGGTATGCTTCGTAAATAACAAGTTCCAGTGCACAATATCTAATGCTTTTCTGGGAACAACATGCCACATGCTCTATTATCTCTTTGGAATTCTTTTCTTCTAGAAACAATTTCTTAACTCCATAGATACACTTTCATTTAATCTATATTTTTAGTAGGTAAAATTACACTAAAAACCACTGAAAAAAAAATCTAGGAAGACTGCATTATTTATGAGCAGACAACCTGCCAGAGCATTAGGAGTCATAAACTATACAAGTGTCGACAGCAATGATGCCGATGAAATACATTTTCAACTAAAGGAGCAGGCAGGGTAGAACACTCCTTGTAGACACTGTTCAGAACAGCCATGTAAGCAACTGAAAACATGCATTTATCCAAACTGACAGGAGAATGCTCTACAATAGCCATGAAAATGTTAAAGCACAACTTTATCCTTGATTGTCTCAGTTTGCTGAACAAATTCTTCCTAGTACTGTTTCTTCTCCTGTGGTTGTTTTTCAACCAAATGGTTGAAGTGTCTATTGCATAAAAATTTTATTCACAATGAAAAATCAAAGCTTTTCTACTGATAAAAGACTTGGTTTTGAAAGAATGTCTTATAGCAAATAACAGATATGCAAAATTTTATGCAGTTGTAGAAACAGGTATTTCCCTGTAGCAATAAAATGCAGAGAGATTCCCATAATAACCTATAATAAAATTTCTTATAGTTCTTCCAACTTGAACAGAAGGTTCAATGAACATGGAGACATTTTCATTACACATCTGAGGGCCAGATTCCTCTGGCTGTTCCTTAACAAAGAAAATGCAGATTTGTAGAGAAAAACAGGGAGAAATATTCTCTTCTGCCCTTCGCTCCACTGCAAAGAGAGCACGTGGAGAAATACTAAGAAGTGGAACAGTTCCTTATAAACATGGAGGAGTTCCAAGAAAAATTCAAAAATAGCACAGTTAAACCATTTGTACCCAATCCACAAACAAGACCCATGATTAACTTCATATATACCTTTAATTTCATATATCTGCTTTAATTCCAGCCATGTTCATGTACAGTACTGATCCTCTCTTCTGGGAATTCATTAAAAAAATTAAAACATTTAGCTTAGTTCTAGTAATAGCACCACCATGAAGCGTTACTCCTTTCAACTTTCTACCCATAATAGAAAAGTGTTTGACCCAAGTGACACTAAATGCACTACATTTTGAAATACTACTGATATATATTGCTAAGGTATCAGGAAAACTTGCCACATTAAAAGCAAAACTGAATAAAGTTGGAAAAAAAATGTTTTGTTCACTTCCTGTGATCTGCAGATCAAACCTTACTGATAAAAACCTTCCACTTCTGATAGAAAGGAAGATATAAATCTGCCTGCCCTGAAGCCAAATTTCTTTCTTCTCTCCAGCTGAATCTGTTTTCATAGTACCTTGTGGAATGTTATGAACATTATTTGAGGTCCCTCCAGTGCCTGCTACAATTACAATTCCTAATTCTGCAAACGCCTCTGAGTGCATCTTTGTAATTTCAGAGTTGCAACACAAAATCATTTCCTTCCTCTCATTCTCATACCATTTGGCATCCCAGGAGATGTATTTAAGTTTTGAATGTCTTATTTCATTTTCCGCTTCTGCAAACAGAACACTTGATCAGGAAGATTATTTTGTTATTATTCCCATCTGAACTGCATCTAAGCCTGTTTTAATTTATTCCCTTATCTGGAATATCAGTTTTGATTTCCAGAGAACTCACTGTCCCCATCTATATATTAGGCATTCTGTCACTGTTTCAAGTTCACTTCCATTATCACTATAAGACAGTTCAAGAATACCAACACCTGCTTTTTCTCCACCTATAAAACTGCTTTACGGGTGATTTAGAATGTCATAATCCCTGTGACTTTTCTCCCGACTATTCAGTGGGACAGGCCCTAAAGCATATTTAAAAACTTGAAATTCTTGAAAGTAATTACATGAAATGAGCTGTTATCTCCCTTTTGGAAATATTCAGCTTTTCCCCCTCAAGAACCGAAGACTCTACTACTCCCAAGTAGGCAAGAAAAAACCTGTTATACTGATCAGATAAAAATCACAGAGACCAAGAGCCAAACCCAAAAAATTAATTTTTCTTCTCTCTCAGTTACATGCACAGAATTTAACATACATTTACCAAAGATCACAGAATTATCAAGGTTGGAAGAGACCTTCAAAATCATCTGGTTCATCATCAACCCACCACCACCACACCTAAACCATATCCCCAGGTGCCACATCCAGAGAACTCTTGACCACTTGCAGCAATGGTGATTCCATCTCCACCCTGGGCAGTCTGTTCCAATGCCTGACCATTCTTTCAGGGAAATTTTTTTCTAATACCAATTTGAACCTTCCCTGGTAAATTATAAGGCCATTTCCTCCCGTCCTTTCTTCTGAGACATGATAGAGGAGAACAAGCTCCTTTCACGTAGTTGTACAGAGTGATAAGATCCCTCAGAGACTCCTTCAGGCTAAACAACATCAGCAGCTCCTCAAGGGATTTTCTAGACCCTTCACCAGCTTTGTTGCCCTTCTCTGGACACACTTCAGCACCTCAATCTCTCTTTTCAAGTGAGGGGTCCAAAACCAAACACAGTTTTTCAGGGAATCTCATTGCCTAAGTGAGGTTATTTCACAGCCAGAATAGCTGATTTGAAAATTCTATTAGTCTCCCACTGTGTCAGTGATTCGAAGAAAGCTCTAAAAATTATATTATTCTTCTCTGAATTTTAGTAAGTAAAACAACTAAAATACAATTCTTTGTACCTTAATGGCCTGGGAGTTGCTAACATGCAGAAGTCAGTTTATTCTGCATATTGCTTTTTAAAATACCCATTGAATCACAAATATTTTCACAAACCACTACTACAGCATTGAGTGGCCAGAAAAACTGAGGTTTGAAATTTAGTCCTTAATATAGGATGAAGACTAACAAGAATTTAGACTCCACAGCCTTAATTCGGAATCACTTTGGAATCAGCAACCACCATTTTTCTCCCTCTTTCGTTAACTAGCAATTTTACATCATGAATTTTCTAGTGTAATTCCAACACCAGTCCCCTGAATTTGAATGAGGGTCTTCATCTCTTCTGGAAAAAAAGGCCCAAAAAGATTTGCTCTGCAAATCGAGTCCTCAAACTGAAACAAAATGCTTTGATTAAAGCTATTTCCTTTGCTTAGTGCTATTTCTAATTTACGGGTTGCCAAAGGCGCTGTTTTACTCGTGTTTCGATGGAATACTTAGCACAGCGTGAAATAGATGGCATCTCCTCTGTAGCAAAAGTGAAAGGTTGACTTCTGCCCTGGGCATCTTTTATTTTCTGTGAAAGCTTAGGGGTAGAAACTGAAGCATGATAATTGAACCTTGAAGGAAAAAGTACTGACATTATAAAAACTGCTTCTGTCAAGTGATAAATATCCTGTGCTGTGATATGTTTAATTTGTAAGAATAAATGTATAATGTTAATAAAGATTAAAAGGTAGTTATGTCATAAAAAATTGGGACACATTGGACATGCTGATAGCTAGTAAACCCCACATATAATTCCAAGTAAAGGTGCAGGTTACTATCTGACAAAACTAAAAAGGATAATTCATCTAACCTTTTAAAAAAGATAATTCAGTATTTACATTTATTATACATGGCATATTAAAAAGGTGGTTTCCATATTCTTCAGTGCCCAAGGCACAAACCTGAAAGTGCCAGTGGAAATAACAAATGATGTAACAGAAGTGTGTAAAACCCGAGGCCATGATACGTCAGAGCCAGAACCCAATGCTTTTGCTCAAGTGACACACACACAAACTTGCATTCCGAGGTTTTGCCTCTTTTTTTTTTTTTTTTCCCCTTTGGTTCAAGCTCTCACAGCAGCAAACTCCTAGTGAGGTGTGTCAGAACTAATGTAGCTGAATGTAGTTCACTGTAATTGAAAGTAATTCATGCTGTCACATTTACTGTAACGAGAGGTCACATCTCCCGGGCCATAAATGTTGTTCACATTAATCGTAACTGACACCTCCCTCCTCCTTCAGGGACACGCAGCCATATTACATGGCTTAGTTCACATCCTTTTCAAGCATCTGAACTTCTTTATGTTTGGCTGGTTTTGGGGCTTGTTTTGGGTCTAATGTTTTTTGGGGGTTTTGTGGGGTTTTTTTTGGTTGTTTGGGGTTTTTTTAACATAAAAATAGGCAAAAACACCAGCAACAAATTCAGCCTCGTACATGGTGAACAAGTCATCTCACAGAAAAGTATGCAACAATAGTTATAATTACCCTGATCTCCAAAAATCTCACAGATTACTAAAAATTATGACCTAAAATCTGACTATTCTGGAAACAAAACCAGTTCTTAAGTTATAAATACACAGAGGTCACATTCAAAAGCAGTAAGTAAAATGTAACATCCTTTGTAACTACCAAGTGGACTACCCAAATTAATTTCTTACTAACGCCTAAATATATTGAGATTTAGGAAACAATGTATTTATTTTGGAAGGTTTAAAATCTGTATTAATAATACCAGGGGATGAACCTCTATTGTCAGTATGACTGTGTATTTCAACTATGACAGCATTTCCTCATAAACCAGTTTATTCATTTTCTTAGAGCATATAAGACTAAATCCTAATCATAATTAACAGTGTATACAAAGTGACTAGCTTTTAATCTGCATGCTTAGTTTACCCTGGACATAGAGTTAAAAGATGAAAGGTGCCAAAGGAGGAAAAGTGGAATGTAAAAACAGTGGCAGGAGTACAATGGGCTTGTTGACAAGAGAATAACCTTTGTTTCATAGTTTTGTTTTGGTCGGGTTGACCAACAATCTGGGTTTTTTCCTTGAAAAGTTAAGCACCTGAGCCACAACTCACAAGTGGCACCTTAGCTCCGATTTAAAAGCGTACGTTTGGGAGTTTTCTTCAAACAGATACTTATGGGAATGCAAAATGTAAATTGCCATTTATTCACAGCAACAATCAATAATGTTTGCTACGCAAAGGTTCACTGATGACTCTCAGAGTTATGTATTAAAACACTGAAAAACAGAAAAACAAGAATAAAAAACCAGTTTCATTTCTACAGTAGGTTAAAGTAATGCTGTTTTTTGAAAGTCAGGTTAGACTTAAAGTTATAATTATTTAAAATGGATCATAGCTCCACAAGAAAAATCAATTGCTTAATTTCCTCTAGCACAAGTCCGTAACAATACCACTGAAATCAGATAAATTAGATGAGTATATACATTTTTTGAGAATCAATGCTGAAAGATTCCAAACTCGCTATCTATCACAGAGCACAACTCTTCAGGCATAAGTAAAAGTGATGCTTTTAGAGATCTACCTTTTCTGCTGTCTGACAATGGCATTTAGTTTTGGGGAGCATCCAGCAATTGTGCAATTTCTACAGTAGTATTTGGTGTAGAGACACATAAAACATTGCAGTGATCCCTGCAGCAAAAGTTAGCTGAAAGACCCAGTCCCACTCCTCCATGGTAAAGAAACATCAACACCAAAAAACACATAATTTCACTGAAATACAAAGGTCATAATACAGTTATCCCTCTTCCTTATGATTAACCTTAACTACTGTTACATTTTTAAAGTTACCCAACACTTTTCAGAAACAAATCCTGGTTTTGCTTCAAAGCAAGTAAGCACTTCATGTTATTATTTCCATGCTATTACATAATATTTGTCCTGCACCAGTATTTACAACACCCTTGATCGCTCTCATTGTACCAAATATGATCAAGAAGAATAAAAACATGATTTATATTTAAAATAGTTCTCCACTTCAGTCTTACTTGCATTACAATTTCATCAGGTTCTTTTTCTGTATAAGACACTTTGGCACTTCTGCCCAAATACCTTATTTATTCCTAATTCCACAAGTTATCATTAATCTATATATTTCCAATATATTATCCCTTAGGAAAGGAGCTCAAAAAAAATCAGTGACACTAGATTCCAATAAATCCTCATTGCCACTAATACCCCAGCATTACAAAAAGTATACACAGTGAAATATCTTTGAGTTTTTCTAACTAGGAATGGGACTTTGCATTAGACACCCTATCCTTCCTGTTCTATAAAGAATAAGCCAGGAAGTAAAAATACATTTAGATAATAAAATATGCAGAGCTACTGAGTCCCAAGAACTACAGCTATTTGAAGCAGGGCTGTTACTTGTTCAGGACTCCCAATGTACTTCAACAACCCATCAATTTTGGTGAAAAGAAGCAGCAACACTAATTAACTGTGCTGAACAAACGCTCGTTATTTCATGGGTTTGAACATATTCTAAAGCTTGCTTTTGTACAATGATGTCACAAAAAACACACAGTCTAGCATTTTATTAGCTTTGGGGGTAAATCAAGGCAATATGTCAGGAAATTCAAATCTGCCTCTTTTTCCTGTTCTATTTCTTCATTCTTTGCTGTGCTCTTTCCCAGCAGAGTTGACAGTATTGAGATATGTGAAGTTGGGGTCCAAATCCTGCCAAAATCAATGTCCTGTTCGCTCCTACTGGACTTCTGTTCCCATTTCTCACCCCTCTGGCATTTAGAAAGCTCTTCTAATCACTAATGTACCTTTACCCACAGTGAGTTGATACCCAATTGTTTTTGTGCCAACACTATCCTTTCGCCTGGGCAGCTTTTCTCTTCCCATCGTGTTCCCCCAATGAGATTCTCTCTCTCTTCAATTTTCCCAGCTGAAAAATGTCATGCTGTTACAGTTCCCTCTTATGAATTAAGTTTTCTTTACAGAGTCATCCTATTATCCTTCCTCTGCACCTATTTATTTGAATTGATCCACAAGAGGATGATTAATTTACCCTCTGTCAGAAAGCAATTTCCATGGTGTGACGAAGTCTGCACATAAATCTGTTATGTAATTTAGAGATATGAATTTCTTTTATGTCTGTTTCAGTGGATGCATTTAAACTCTGTACCTTCAAATCCTTACTTTAGGGTCAGAACTGTCACCACTTGAACTCCACCCAAGAATCAACACTAGTTTCTCCAACCACATTTGATCAAAACTACTCTTTGAAGCACCCCAGGCTTCCTTTTCAGTAGGGCACCTTAACCATTTATCCTTTCTGTAACAGCACGTAGAGTTTCTTAACACTTCACACAAGGGGAGTCCTTTCTGTGGGGATCCTTAAAAACACAGATCAATTTTCTTGGAAGAGAAAAGGATTATTCTGGTAGGTTTGCATAAAGTTATCTTTTCCCTTGTTACATAAGCCTCGATGTCTGCGCTGTCACGTATTTATCATGTCCGGAATTAAACACCATTCTCTTGTAAGTCAAAAGGTCTGAATCCAGTATTTGGAAAGTATCCAGTGATGCTTTGTTGTAGTACTGGGAGGGGTTTTTTGTGTGAAACATGTTGGGCAAATGTAAAGCCTTTTTACTACTGTTAGAAGATACGGTTAGATTAGGTCTTCAGGCCACACACTTCGTAGTTTAGATTCCATGACGGCAACAAGCCATGAGAAGAGCAGAAAGAAGCTAGTCAGGCAATCAACCTTGGGAATATTAAAAACTTAACGTTTCTGTAAGCAATGCTTCATATGGAAAGGAGGAACAATAGCTTTTTTTAACCTTTACTTGCAGTCTTCCCAAAGTATGTTCATCAGGCACTATGCTGTGTAGTTGTTTATTTGCATAGTTTCTACAGCATACACTGACACAGGTCATTGAAAATGCTGTCATTTGTTCTTTGCCTGTCTCTGGAATGTGCACCCTTTCACCTTAACTTGTGCTCCCCAAAATAACAAATACTACAGACAGCACCACTCTAATACTACTTAGCCCAGGTGACAGGACATCATTTGGATGTTGGACCATCAATTATTGCACCATCTACCAAGAATAGTGGAGTACTAAAGACATTTTATGCCCCACTTAGATTTTGGTTCGTTACATAAGAAAGGGCAGCACAGATGTGTTATCAAAAAAAAGTTAAATTAAAGGGCATATTTTAAATTCTGAAGAATTATGTGTGGAGACACCATCTATTCTACCCTCTGGAAAAGCATAATAAGTCTCAAGAAAAGGGTAAGACCACTTAGTTTAGTTGCTGGGTGATCCAGGGTATTTTCCAGACAAGTAGAATTCACTGCTTCCTTGGAGGACCCTCAGACACTGCAAGTTAGGTAAAGTCTGAAGTCAGGCAGCAAAATATTACTACAGTGATGGCACAAGCAAATTCACTTGATATATTGAAGACAGAATCAGATATCAATCAGACGGATATCAAGTGTCTTTGCCTCCCTACCTCCCCTTTACCTCCACATTTCACCAAATTCCACAAAACATCAGTGCAAAGCATGTTTGCAAAGAGGTAAGAAAAAATACCCCATGTTTGCTTAAACACATTACTGAGTTTTCTAGCTCTAAGCTAGAGAATAATACTTAGAGTTCACTTATTGTGACATAACTTTAGATTGTCTCTCACAACAGATATTTTCCTTCTATACTCCCATTAATCTTTGATCATATTTGTTCACTTAGAGTCTGAGGTAATTAATACACAAATATAATGCAAACTTTATTGCATCAAGGGCAGATGTATTTAGCTTATGAATAGCAAAGTGATCATAAGATAAATAGGCAGACTAGTCTCAACTCAGTCTAGCTGAGAAATAGCCTTAAAACTGCAGCTGCTGACAGTGAAGTCTTGACCATCTGAGAGTGAAGCCACTAACTCTGCAGCTGCACTGATCTTCATGCCCAAGCCAGGGAGCTTTAAATCTACCCTGTGTATTCTGTAACTAAACCTCTGGCTGCAGTGCATAACCAGCTAGACCCAGCAGTTTGGTAGCACCATAAAAACCCGGCACTGCCTGGCAATTCATGCAGCCTGATCTGTGCCAGCGCTCTGGTTGTCTGGGGTCTCTATTTCAGCATCTAAGAACCGTATGCAGAAATACACCTTGTGCCTCAGCATACATGGCAGGGATGAAACCAGGCATTGCAAACTGAGACCAGGAGTGGAGCCCAACACCACTCTGCTGGAGCTGGGCCAGCTAAAACACTGTTGTGTGCAGATTCCACATGCATCTCATTTTCCTTCAAGTTTCAATGGTAGCCCATAAAATACACACTTGGCCTGCATGTTGTAATACACACTCTGCATTACAGACCACTTGTACACCCAGATTACAGCCTGTACATGCTCTACACAAACTATGGTACAGAGGAGAATGACAAGTACACCGCTTTTCACATGTTGTAGATGGCAGTGACTCCTTGTAGTAGCACATTCTGAGAAGTGGGGAGAAAGTGAGATTTCAAACCAATCCCCTCAATTGGGCTTATTCCCAAATCCATCTAAATCACAGTGCAAGGATAGAAGAGTAATCTTCTGCCCTCCAAAAGCAGGCAAAGTAGGTCAGTATGACCTGGCTGTATTTCCTGACATGTTTATGTTGGCCAACTATTGCAGACTGCAAGGGAGAAAATTCAAATCTACATCCATCAGAAGCTTATCCATATGCTTGCTATACCATTGCATACAGAGCCAGAGGAAGCAAGCAGAGGTGAGAAACTGGAACTGCAAATACAGAGCTTTTTTAATTTATATCTAAATTATCCCTGACCCAATCCTAACCTAGAGAATTTCTCCTTGCCACACCACTACAATACAGATTATTACTTCTTTTAAAAAAAAATTACCTTAATTTTTTTCTTCCTACTACATTGAATGTAAATCAAAATGCAAAAATAAAAGCGTTTCCCCCCCCTCATGTGAGATGACAGTTTCCCTGTGTTGTTAATATTGAAGCTGCATCACTGACACTTTCCACAGAGATTTGCACAAAGTCTGGCTTTCAGCACAAAAACAGCATTAGGGCAAAGAGTCTGAAAATCCTGCGTGTGTTCAGTTTAGGATGAACACAAACATGAAGTTCATGTACGAGAAGATTAGTAGAGGATTAAAACTTTAAAACATAGGTGATGAGTAGGGTATAACAGGATATAGACCCTTTCATCCTTCAGTCATTTGTTTAAATTCAATCGAGGTGCATAAGGGTTCAAATTGGATTCTTTGAGTGTTCTTCTGCAGCTACAACACAACCAATCAGTTTGCTCAGAACAAATCCTACCATGTGTGTACATGTACATATGTAAATAGCTGGACAACACGGTAGAAACAGTGAAAAACTACCAATTTCTACGTTTACCTTTGACTGAACTGTGGATCAAGTTACTTTCTGATTAGCAGATAGTCCCTCAGTTTCAATACTAGTATATGCACCAAAATTCAGATACTGCATTTAGCTGTGCAAAGATCCAGCCTGATAAAACTTGAAGCTAATATTCAGTGTAGGTAAAAGACTCTGTCATAAAAATTACCTCTAGTGTAAATAAAGGATCATATATACACTTACAGAAGGAAATAACTTTGTAAATCATAACTTTTTCCTATTTTCTGTTCTTCTATCAAGCATGAAAACAGAAGAATTCAAGGAAAGTTGAATCCTTTCAGTATGCTGAGTGAGATATGCCCTAGATTATACAGTACATGGTAGGAACCATGTAATCCTTACACTGTGTCTACTTGGAAAATGTCAATTTAATAAAGTTTAGGTCAAGTTCCTCAGAATCCATCCTTATATCTGTCTTCAATCACATGCCCAGCCAGACCAAGGTTTTAGTAGATAAGAGTGACTACCCTACTTGAGGCTCACAATGAAGTATCTGACAACTTTCATGAAGACTGTCTGGATAGTATCATTTTGTAGATAAGGATGTACAGTTTGCTCCAAGCAATAAATTCACTTTCCATGAAGAATGCAGATGGTTAGATACCACAAGGATGAATGCTGCACTAGCCTTACATCAAAGATTTAAGCAAGCAGTTACTCATCAGTTATGAAGAAATTTTATTCTTTTAGCATTTAATATGCAAGAAAATTATTTATTAATAGGGCATCACACCTACATACGACATTTTACTGTCCTAGTATGTTTGTGTGCTACCTTACCTCAAACACCTCAGTTCACCAGGAAACACATTAAAAATATTCATGAAACCATGATAACATTTAAAAATGTAGGTTAAGACTTTCCATCCCCGAATTCTACACCATATATTGAGACTACATCCTTAACTTTCCATAGAATGGATTTATTACACTGATTCTTAAAAACAAACAAACAAACAAAACAAAAAAACCTCAACATCTATTAATCTGGCATCCTTTCCCCTCAACACTTCCCTTACAGGAAAGCATTACAAGTGCCTAAACACTGTGTGCTCTGCAGATGACTGGTGCAGTTGTTACAGTACTTGCAGTCACTTGACAACATAATATTTGTACTTCCAGTTACAGAAGCAACCATGATAATGTACTTGTAATCAAACTGCCAACACCAAAAATCAGTTCCAAATGAGAACTCATTAGCCTACAAAACCTAAAGAGAGAGGAGAAAACAGGATTCAGAAGTATTCTTTAAAACACTGTCTCAAAAGGATTAGTTTTACTGTAGTGTTGGGGGACATTTTTGTAACTATTTCACATGTATTTGTTGAAACTTCAGAAACCCAGAGCTGAAAGTTCTGAGCCCACAAGTCCTCATGTTCTTCCCTCAAAATTCTGCTCAGAGAATTCAAACCCAAGAAAAGTCTGGAGGCTGAGACTGAAAATTCACACTATATCCATGTCAGTTCACTCAGCAGTGAGAATTGTGACTCCCATCAGACATGGCCCATGATGATGGGCACCTTCAGTTATTGTCAGGATGTAATATGGAGCTTATAGAAGTCTGACACCTATAGTAGGTCAGATGATTCCTAAACCTAGCAGGCCAAAGAGTCAATACCCACAGTGTATGAAGTGTCAATCTTTTAAAATTCATCAAAAATTGTGGGGAGGGGCCATTTTTACACAGGTTTGTTCACTGATCTGTCTCACCTCACAACTGTACAGAGTTACACCACAAGCAAAGCAGCAGAAACATGCACTGGAGGATGAAGGCAATGCTCAAGTAAACAGCAAGACTGAAAATTGTTCATCAAGCTAAAATCTTAGATATTCCATCTTTGGGAGGGAAAGAACAAAAAATACAGTTTTCAGAAGAGTCCATAGAAAAAATAAATTGCATAGGAAAACTTAACTGAAGACATATAATCTAACAGGGGAATTGTTGAAGAAGTATCAAGAGCTGAATTCTTTAAGTAACTTCAGCACAAGGAGAAAAGAAAGCAAAGCTAGATTGATACCAGGTTTCATCTTCCAGGAACTGGAAAAAGGGACCATGGAAGTTACCAATAACAGCAACAGAACTATAAACTCAAGGAGAAGTCATCATTATCTGATCCAGCACATGACAAAGCCTAGATTGCTCTGGCCACCCTGAAATAATGACTGCCACAGCAACCCAGGGAAATGCTTTTTAATCAGACTTGACTTTATAGCTACAAAAACAAGAGCAATTCAACTCAATTAATAAAAGCTTCTCCCTTCCTCAGGCCAAGAAGCAGTGCCCTTCAAAGAACCTAGAGGAAAGAAATTCATCTATGAATAAAAAAAAGTGTCCTTTAATAAGTTTAGTAACTCCATTTTGCCCTCCAAACATACCTCTGACCGTTTTTGCTGTTTCTTGGCTGACATCCTACATAAACTTGTCAGAAGAAAAGCACAACACTGAAACTGTGCTTAAGTATTAAGAGTGAATACTAAAGCCTCGTGTCATTCACGAGAGAGCCGGGTCAAAAGCTCTGATAGGTCCCTAAACAAACCTTCTCTGCAATTACAAAAATTTAAAATTTCCTCCTGCCCTCTTTGAGCAGCAAACCAAACAGCAAAGAGCCTCCCATCCAGATGTGGAGAAGGGTCAGAGGCATGTGGGGCATCTGCTGTACCCACTGTGCTGCTGTTGTTCCAAACGTTCACCTTACAGCCCAAAGGCTGCATAGCTTCATCATCCTCCATTAAGACATTTAGGATCACCCTGTGCAAAGTGTTTAGGATTTGGAGGAAAAAAAATGTACAAATACAGTCCAAGTGTTTCACGGCCTATCCAGGACTCTTTCAGTTCTCTCTTATACGAGAGAACTTAAAATGACCTTCAGTAGTTTAAATCAGAATACACAATAACCTATCCCAAAAAAAAACGCATAAAAAAAATACCACAGTATTAGCAAAGAGTTGCATGTCAAAATGAGAAGTAACACAATTAGCCTTAGAGAGGACACAAATATCTCTCACTAGACTAGCAAGAAAAGAAATCTGATTAGCAAAACAAATTTTAATGAATGAACACAGTTAACAGCAGTCACATCTAAGTCAGCCTACACAGAAGTTGGGAAAAACTGAGTCTACCATGATTCTGCAGACAGTAATTTTGCACTAGACAACATCATGAGATCTAAAGCGTAATGGGAGCAAATTGGATTAGCACCAATTGCACAGCGGTGAAATGCAGGAGCACTCACAGGAAGGGAGAGACATGCAAATTGCTGTCAGAGTCGGACTTTCTTGGGGACTGCAGAGATTAATCCAACTTGTTTCAGTAACTGAAGGGGAAGTTTTATCTAAAACAATCTGGTTTTGGTGGAGCAAAGTGAGGAGTATTTTTAGGAAGCCTTTTAAATGTATGTTTAAGAAAACATGACAAGAAAGATTTTTACACCCTAGTTGGAAAACAAAAAGTAAATAAAACTTTGACCAAGCTATATTTTTTTCTTCAAATTGCCTTCCTCCCCCCTCAAAACTCCTTCAGCTTCTCTTTGCTTTCACGGGTCTACCTTGAGCTAATCTTGTCCAATCTTCTAATCTCACAATGTAGAGCTCAGCAAAAGTTCCATTTTACTCAGAGTTCTTTGCTTCATATTCACTATCCTTGGTAAAATTGCACTAGCAACAACAAAAAAGCCAACCCAGTGGCATGTGCTGCATGCTCTCTTCACAAATAAATTTTGCACTCACGTATTTTACTGTACAAGTTTCTTCAAATGCATGATGAAATAATCATGTCTCTACTGCACTGAGAAATCACTGATTTTGCAGTACTGATTTGACTTTTTTTAAACTAGCAAAAACTGTAATAAAAATTCACTAGATTCATGCTAAGGAAAGGGGGAGTTTAAGAATTCAAAGCCAAATTAGTTTTACTATCTTACACTAACACATCAATATTTATGTCAAATGGCCTGAAGAAAGTATAGCTTATTTTGTTCAATAGTTTGTATTATTTAAACAACTAGCAATGTTTTGGTTAGTGGATTGAATTTTATTCATATTTCCTACAGCTTAATAAACTTCTTTTAGGTATATATTCCTAAACTCTTAATGTAGATATTTTCAGTAAAACAGATGACCTGAAATCATAAATATAAAATTCAAAATTTATCAGAATGAGTTTCACTTGTATCTCCACATCACTAATTTTATAATGTTTCTTCTTACTATCTGAACACCCAACTACAAATAATCAGAAAGATCTGCTCACAGATGTGATCAAAACACCTTCTTGATAGCTTGGTGAAACAGAAATTAAAAAGTCTCTCAAGGCTTTGCTCAGCAGTGAAGTCTGCAGAAAATATGGAAATCACCTGTCCCCAGAAATTATTTGTAACATCTTTTACAGCTCATTGCTTAAAAAACAGCAGGAAAACTGAGGCCCCTCGGGAAAAACACGGTACATGTAAATCACCTTCTGCTTCCAGAGGCTTCTATTCTCATGCAGCAGGATTCTTAATTCCCTCCTTACAGCCATGGAATAACTTTCTAACTAGAATTCTGGCAGGACTTTAGAAGGTCATGAGCCTCAAACTATTTCTTGTTGACTACAGACACGTTGCTCAAAGAAAAGTAACACATTCTCCACTGTGATCACAGTCCCTTCTAAGGAAACGATTGAGAACATGATGGAATCCTAAAATATTTAACAAGGATGTATTTTAGAAGCTGCTGCTGACAACTTTACTATTTCTGTGAGTATGTTTTACAGCATGACTTCCTTCCAATTTTGAAATATTACTACCTTATTTGGGAATACTGAGATGAAAACTTTACACAGGAGAAAACCTCATAAATTGCACAGAATGGAACGCAGGTAAATGCTGGATATTCTTTAATTACCTGTTCTGATATGATTTTTAATTTACAGCACCATGACAGACTAACAAAGTAGAGGAGCATCAGGACAAGTCAATGCAACACCAGAGTGGGAAAAAGCCTGTGCTTCACCAGTATAATGGCAGTGCAGAAAAATACACTCCTACCAAGCCACTGAAAGCAAAACTAGGTATGTTAGGCCAGTGTTCACTGAATGACATCAACATTCAGAAAACTCAAACTCTGCAGAGATGGAGTTACTTTGAGTATGCATTTTTCACCCTCTAATTTGGTCCTACATAGTACAGAAATTTCCTACACAGTATAGGAAGCTGACCAACAAGTTCATTCATATTTCTGCAGATATATATAACATCTCTCTGAAAACTGCCACCAAGCTCAAGGACATTGGCTTTGGCCATGTTAAACACAGATTGCCATGTACCTGGAACCAGACAGTGATTTGAAATTCCTCTGAATACCTTTTACGTCCAACTCTCACATCCCTGGTCCCATTCATGTGGTCTAGAAAATTCTAGTCTCATAACAGTCACATGGAAAAACCCACACTATTTAATCTACACCTTAGAACACCTCCAGAGTAAGGACTCTCTTCTCTGTCAACATACTGGGGTCCATTTCCTTCCAGTGCTATGTAAGAACATAAATATTTACTAAAAATAGCTCAGCATGAGAATGAGTCACAACATCATGTCCTTGGAGACTAATTAAAAGCAGAGTCATTCTGATCAAGTGTTACAATAACCATCTAATAATCAAAACAAATAGAATTACACCTTGAGTAAGTACTATTTAATGCAAGAACCACTGAATTGTACCTGAAGTTTTATAAGGTTCCCTTGAGTGCAGAAAGAATTTCACTTCTTTCAATAGGTTACACACGAGTACAAGGTTTAGAATACCAGTTCTCACTTCAGAAGGAAGTTAGATTGTGTGTGGGAAATGAACTTAATGAAATTTTGCTAGAGAACCCACTCATCACCAGTCACTTGTTGCAAATTGTGAATGGAAGAAATGGCAGGAGTAGGTAGCGCTCCCTCTGGGACACAGACCAAGCGAAGGCCCACCTGGGGGTGAACATTTTTTGACTTTGGTTTAGACAAGTCCATAGGACAGTGAGTCTGGTGGTTTGCAGGCAAGGTCAGTGAATAAAAGCTGAAATATTCCAAACCAGAACTCTCTGCAGCTAATACCACAAACCCTAACGAGTGGTTAGAACCTGTCTATCAGAGGCAGAGTGACAAACTCATCCTTCAAGGCACCAACTTTATTTTAACTCTCATATTAACCAGAATAAGACTAAATAATAGTTTGTAGGAACCACGAGAACAAATACAGAATAACGTTAAGCCTTTTACTCCTACAGCAGGCCTAGAAGGCAAATGTTTTTCTCTCTTTTTAATAACTCAGTGCAACAAATCTGATATTTAATGAATAACATTTCAATTTCCAAGAGAAGTTTCAGAAGAATATGTAGAATTTGTAGTGCCTCAATTTCAGACATTTAAAGTCTGCAACCACCTCCAAAACAAATTTTGTTCTTCACAGGAACACTGCTCACAGTATTCAATGAACAAATCACATCATGCTTTTCAACAAGCCCCTCTACCACAAATACCATGTTGAGTAAAAAAAAATTACAAAAGTCTCCCCTGGATTTCCAAGAGCATTTCACAATATACATAATCAAATTTTTTTTAATTCATTTCTTTCATTGAATCAACATTATCTAGAAAGCACATGGGATATTTAAGTGAGGTTCAACAGATATATAAAGGTTTTCTTTGGCATTCTGATAGTCACTATTCTTCAAATAAAAAAAGCAAAAAAAACTCCATGCAACAACTGAAAAAAGGTTGTCAAAAACTTTTTTGTTTTAAAAAGATGTAGGCAAATTTGAAAACTTGTTCACCATAGTATACCTACTAGAAAAGATTTTTTTTAAAATCATCAATGAAAATGAAAAAAGAGGCAAGATCCAATTACTCTGTTCCAAACTCTACATGAGAAACTGTTAATGTTGTTCCTCCAGGTGACTACTTTCTTATTATCCATGTCAGAAAAGTTTTCAGTCACCTCAATTTACACAATGATTCAGAATAAAGAGAAGAAAGAGAGAAGTTTGTACAATTGGCCAGACACCGATTAAGGTTGTGGGCTCATCTTCAAAGTAGCTGTGATTTGTTACAATAAAGTTCTGCACCACTATAACCAAGTATTTAGAATAAAATTCACTGAAGTTCATTCTCATGCCAACATGTACTAATAGACTGTGCTTTTGTAGCCATTTACATTTGAATATCCATTCTGATGACTAGGCAAAGTCCTATAGAAGCTATTTTATTAAATAAAAGCAGTTCAAGCAATTCCAATTAAGAGCATTTGTTATTCTATATGGATGCAATTTACAGTAGGGGTCATAAAACAAGTCATGATAAAACCCAGGATAATGTTCCTCTACCAGCTCAACTTGATGGAATATTGTACATAAGAGTTAATATTTAAACTTCTCCTCCTGCAGGAATAGCCATACTCTTGCTTTGGTTGTTCATGCATGGATAAAAGCCAGAGGTAGGTACTAAAAATGGCCAGTCCAGGTGCAGAATTTTTTTGGTTCAACTGTTGCAACAACACCTGCACTGCTGCCTACAAAATAGTGTTGAGCAGTTAAGTGAAGTTCAAGGAGATGCCTGAGCACTAACCAGCATCACAAATCTGGGTAACATGATGTTTAAGAGAACTGTTAAATGTGTAGCACCTTTCACTGACCATTTCTCCTCTGAATTTAAATTAATGCAGTATAGTAAATACAACTAGGTATCCTTAACTGCGACTTAAAACATTCTGAATCCAATAAATGGTGAAAAAAAAATAAGTTTGCAATTGCATATGGATCATTTTATTACTAAGTTAGTAAGGACTCTACCAAAATACATGTCACCTCACAGGTAAATATAAATGTACCTTTTCCACCAAATTCCTCTCTGCTTTAAAAAGTTTATTCAGTTGCTCGGTTTTTCTACTCATTTGACTGCTATCCAAACATTTTATACAAGTGAAAGCATACAAACAGCTTAAAAAAACTAAGGGATAGTAAACAGATCAATCCAAAGATTTCTCCTAATCAGGGTTGGACCAAAAAAAGATGAACAATGAGATTTTAAATCATAAAGTAATTCTGCTGCTAGAGAACAAAACAGGTGACCTATTTTTGATAAAGAGAATTGAGAGTTCTTAAGCTTATTAGTAAATGTAGTAACACTTCAAGAGCAAAGAGTCATCTGTAACAAAGTAACATTTGGAAACTGCATCTAAAGCAACTCCCATTACATAATTAATACAGGCCTGCTTCCCAGATTAGTACATCCACAAGGGAAGTTTTCATTATATGGAGCTCTGATTACAAGATTGCAGAAAAGCTAACGAGTTCCTGGGGCATGTGACTTCAGCACTCATTGTCTTTTAATCCTCCACAAGGAAAACTTCTACACAGTAACTACTGAAGGAGAAATGCAAAGTAATTCCGACCAGGATATTTAAACTTCCTTTAATTTACTATGCCAGTGGATAAAATAATTTTAATCCTAAATCCCTGAGACTTTTTAAAGAAGTACCTAGATGATGCTCCTGCAATTTCTTAGCTCTTTGTTTTAAAAATACAGAAACACTAAGCTGAAAGTGTCCCAAAATGTGGCTTTTCAAGCACATAAAAACCAGAAAAAGGTTCTGTCCCATAACAAGCAGCATGTGTATCATATACATAATCTTTCCTCTAGGTTAGCAATGTATCATCCTCTTTCTTAGATTAACTATTTATAATAGTTGGCACTCGTATCACAGTTTCCTAATCAGAAGCTTAGGTAACTCCTTAGAGACTATAAGGTCTTACATGGAATTATTGTTTAAGATATAAAAGTGTTTTCTCCCCTATGTGTTGGGAACAGAATTCAAAGATTTTTTTTTTTTTCCAGATATAAACATAACCAACAGAGTCACGTTTTTTATTCTTCCAGTACATGTTAAAAGAATCCAATCCAAAGTATTACATAATTATAAGTTATTGCTGAAGGGATGACACTTGCACACATTTTTGTGACTTGCACAGCCAGTGCCTTTCCCAGAAGGGACGCAAGTGGTCACCTGCACTAACTGCATGTTTTCATTGGCTAAAACCATGAAAGTTTTTTTGCAAAATCAGGTCTTTGCCAATGAGCCACATCAGTTTGGCTTCCTATGTAAAACAGTCTCAAATTTACACTAGTCTGCGATTAAACCAGGATTATATAATTGCGCTCCTGCCTTGCAAAACCATCCACACAAAAGATCACCCGAAACAAAGCAAAAACCCAAACAAACAAAACCCCAAGCAAACAAGCAAAAAAATCAAATAGTAAAAATAGTACATTCCACTGAGAGTCATGTAAAGTCCTGCAACAGCAGCTGTCTTTGAACTGCACAAGCTTAGAAATGCTTATGTGCTGTGCAGAAATGCAACCATTTCCTTACTATTAACTTTTTTTAATCACAGAGAAGTTAAAAGCAAAAAGAAGCCCAGTCCCTGCTTTGGGCCTCTGTATGAGAACTCAAAATGTAGCATTAGCTGAGTAGACAGACCTAGGCAAAATAAGAAAATAGAAAGAGAACAATTGCTTTACAAGTTGCAATGGTGAGTCATTTGGGTGTTTTTAATTCATAGCTACACGCAACAAAATAATGTCAAAAGCTTTGAGAAAACATAAAATTGTAACACTATTATATACAAGTTTAGTGTCTTATAGAAGGGAACTTCAGTTTTGTGTGGTTTTGAGATCTCATGTGAGGTGCAATTTACCTTCTTAGAAAGTTAACCTGACCAAAAGGTTAAAGAAGACAAAATTAGCATTCAGGAAAAAAAGTGCTCTGGCAGTGAATCACCAGCCCGGTACAACACTCTTTCCATCCTGATCAATTTTAATTTGAATAATGTTATTTTTGTAATTTTACAGAACATTATAGGTGGAGTCTGTACCTAGTCCACAAGACCACCATCTCCCACCTCCTGAGAAGGTACAGCACGTGACAATAAATAAACCACAACTATTTTAACTTTTGTATCTTTGTACACAATCAGGAAAAATTATATGGATCACATTACTTGAACAGAAGTTATTAAAGATGATTCATTCCTTCTTCTGATACAGAAATTCCAATAGCAAACTTCTAAATATAGGTACTCAGTACTTTCCAAGTCATTCTGGAATACATTAAAAATTGAACCAGACCTACAGGCATGGACAGGCCTAGCATATTTATTTGGCAATAATAACAGTATTGCTTCTAATCCATGTTTATTGAACTGTGCCTTTACTCCACTTGAAGAATTACTTAGTTTGTTTATCATTAAAAATGCAAATAGGTATCAAAAAAAAAAAACACCTCAAGAGAATGTTGCTGATTAATTGCATTCTTTAAAAACATGTAACATTAATCTATGTGGTTATACTAAAAAAAAATAAATGCTAACTCACACAATTAGTCAGCAGTATAAAGCAGATGCAATGAGTACTTAACAAGCTTTCCACTTGTCTTAAACTTTTCAGTATTTTTCCCCCCACTTACTGCAATATCATGTAAATCTTCCATAGAAGGGAATTATCCCTCTGGTAAGATCAGAGAAGAAGAAAAGGTGTGAAGTTCCCTTGTCCGGGGAATTAACCATGTTTGTAACCATTATGTATTACAATTGTATTCAAACTGCAGTTTTTCCAGTTTCAGTCATTCCAATACTCATTCATCAGCCTGCAGTCATGCCCGAACACACATAGCTGTGCACAGATTTCACAGGTGTGTTCAAAGATTTCCTCTGCTTCCTGCAGATTTTTGGAGTTTCCACATTTTTGTGTTCTTCATTAGTCTGGTGCAATAAGAAGGGCTTTTATCAGGGATCAATTCTGCCATTATTCTTGCGAGAGAAAAGACTATTTGAGAATCAACTTAGGAAACAGTCTCTTCTCAAGCTGATATACATATATTATTCTTTAACACTGAAACAAAACTGAGTTTAGAGAAGAACCACCCTGAGCCAAGGAGTAGCTGGGTCAGCAAGAGGGTTGGATATTCCCTGAAAAAAAAAAAGTCCTGTAACTTCACTCCTTTTCCCAGTGAGAGCTTTCATACAGTGCAGCCCTTCCCAAAGGTGTTGTACACACAGATCACAAGGACAATCCTGCTATTTTATCTTGGCCTTAGTAGTTCTGCTCCATGTGTACATCCAAGCTTCTGAGCTCATCAGAAAAACCAGAACCTGATAAATTAAACATAACTGCACATAAGAAACATGGTTTATTTCTCATCTTAACTTCCTGTACTCCAACTTTTGCTAGAGAACTTCTGCAAATTAATCCCATGTGAGTAGCAAACACAAAAAATAGTCTTTGTCTGTTATTTTACGTGCATTTTAGTTTCTTTATAAGATGAAAAATCTTCTTATTATGACCACATTAAAAAATTATGACTGTTCACAATTTTAATTTAGAAAACTATTGCAGCAACACAGGGAAGTCGTAGAGTTACTCAAGGGTATCAGTGCTGCTTTAAAATTAACTCTGTTCTAGTAAGGAATCTGAGATTGTCTAAGACTAAACTGTTTTATTAACCTCAGGATTTTGGGAACTCATCTGCTGCTAAAATAATGTACACAGTTCCCCATAACCACCTCTTTAGAGGCAGATCTTGCAATCTTATGATTGCAATCCCTTCTCATGTACCAACTTTTTAGGATTACTTGGTCTTCTGTCACATGGCAGAGACAATCACAGCCCATGAAACTCAGTATTGCCAAGGACAGGGCACGAGCCCTGGACTCTGTGCTGGGTTTCTGGACCAAGGTTTATCAGACAGACTGTGCCTGAACATGTCTCAACCACCTCAAGCTGTAACAATTCTCTCAAACAGCAGGTAGCATTGCCTGGTTTGGTTTACTTGTGCTTATTTTCATGTAGCATAAGCACAGACAGCAGTAACAAGGAGTTAATTTTGTGTCGAATGCAACATTCATGGTCAGTGTGGAGGAATACAGGCATGGGATGACAGCAGAGCCTTAACAAGTGGAAAGACAAGCTGCAGCACAGGGGTGTGTGGGCATGGGATGAGAGCACAAGCACAGGTACAAACAGCTCTCCAGTGGTGTGCTGAGGAAATGCACAAGTGGGATGAGACTAATTTGGGTGTAACAGAGAGCAAAGAACAACACAACTTGTGTGAGACACACTATAAACACACCATGTTTTGACATTACTTGCAGACCACCGAAGAAAGAGCAAGATCTAAAAGTACACGCTAACTTATAAAAATGATCCCAAAGCAGATCCTAGAATGAGAAAGAAGCCACCAAACAGCCACTGGGTCACACATGCACCACCACCTAAGCTTGAGTCCTGCAGTCCCAGGGGAGCTGTCCCTGCCTTGCCAGTCAGCAAAAGTTAACAGCATAAAGGCAAAGGCAGGTGCCCAAAGCCCAACCTTCCTGGTACGTCAGTACCTGCATTTCAAACGTAATAAAATATTTACCCAGCACCGAGGGCCAGGAAGAGTAATCAATGAGATCCAATTATACAACGTATTTAAAAGATCCCTGGTAACACATTTCAACTCTGCACACCTTGCTTACACACCTAAGACTAAACCCACGTTGTATGAGCACACACCTGCATTCTCCAGGCTCTGCTGCAGCACAACAGCAAAGCCAACAGCTCCTCACACAGGGGAAGAGGTTGATGTGGTCAGATCAGCTTGCAGAACCAAAAATAAGATTTTGGCAATGGTTCAGAGAGGCTGTGCTTCACTGCCTAATGATGGGAACTCATGAAGTTTAAAAACAAACTCTCCACATAAGATGCATTACTGACTAGAGTGTACTGTGCTGAACTGGAACTGCTTTTGATTACCAAAACCACCCTAACATGAAGTGTTACTGCTGCTACACCATTTAGAAGCAAGATCTGACAAGAAATGGATTATTACACAATAACTTAAGGTCATATGTGCCTCCTGTAATTACAAATTAGCATTTTAATTAAACACAAAGCCCGTGTCCTATTTTTTTCCTAAGCCTATTTAATTAAATATACTAAGACAACGAAAAAGCTCTTCTGGTTTACTATTCAATCACTTAGAATTTTTCAAGGCCCAAGCAAACTCTAGCAACAATTTCACATGGGGAGGGAGAATTTAATTGCTTATGCTTTTCATAAAAGATAGAAAGCATGTTGATTTCTGGTACAGTATTACTATCAATGCTTTCACTGGTACAGAAACACCTTTTAGGTTCCTTTTCCTCCAGAAGCATCAGCAAAACAAGCCCAGGAAAGTATGTTTTTGCTGTGTGATTTGCTTTGGCCACAGCTTTGCTGCATCAGCAAAACGTCACTAAATAAATACAGTAACAGCAACTGTTGTTCACATCCATCCCCTTTCTCTGCTGCATCTGGTGACACGAGACTTGTACTCACTGCCCACATTATACTTCAGTTTGCTGTCTTCCCTTGTAGCTCTGATGCCATCTAAACCCCCAGAACTGCTCCTGTGCAATCCCCAACGCTGTCAGCTCTGGTGTGATATCATCTTTCTGAGCTCTACTCCCAAGACCGGAGTTTCAGAAGATACACTACAGAGATGAGGATATTACCCCGATGATCAAAGACATTAAACTCATCAGAAGTGTGCCTGACATCTTTCATATTTTATGATCAGGTTGGAATACCAGTAGCTCTCACATCTGAGAGCGTAGTAAAAAAAAAAATCAATGTGCAAATTCAGCTAAGCAAACTACAAACAGTCCTGTTTTTCATAATCAGCGATAGTGGTGGCAAACACAACTCGCAAAACATGTTAGAAACAGGAAAGCTTTACCCTGCTCTTTGCTAAGGATACAGTAGATCATAATACCATTACTGACCTCAAGCTCTGACAATGTCAACAGAGAGCAGATGCTCTATTACTGGCAGAGCACCGCTCTAAGGTAACAGCAGCTCGACACAACAAGCTTTAAATTACATCCACACTTCTCACATGTAAGTATGTAGACTGTTAAAGGCATTTGTCAGCTTCCCTTTCAAAATACCAAAAATAGAGAAGCTGCTCCTCACTGAAATCTGTACATGCTTAACAATGCAGAAATATAAAAAATAATAATTAACTCCCAAGACTTGACCTCACTTTGCTGCATGTGTGCATCACAACAGTTTCTCACCATAGAACAAGTTAAATCCAGTAATTAAATCATCTGTTTGCACTGGTACTGAAAAAAAAAAAAAAAAAGAAAAAAAAGGCACTTTTTCAGCTGCTATGTTTGGTTTTTTTGCCACCCAAAGCCAGGACTAAACTCAGATATAATTCTAGAACTGCAGAATTATAGTCACAATCAGTATAACTAAAATAAGAACTTGGCAACATATCTCTTCATGCCTTGTATGGCATTAAAGGTACCATCTGTGCGCTTAACAAATTGATAATAATGTCTCGTTACCAAATGTTGCATGCTCACGTATGTGCTGAGGCTTCTGCACTGCAAATGCAGTGAAGCATAAAAAGAGACATTAATTCTGAATTACCTGAACTAGTACAATTAACATTTTGGCCATGTGCTAAAGTAAGTACCATCTATCCACAAAACAAACGGTCCACAGAGGGCAGAACAAAAATAAACAGGAAAACCTCGGTTTCCATTCCCAGAATTTCAGTTCTTCCTCTTCACTGATGCTGAATTTACATCACTCTACAAATGGGGGAAGCCCCACAGCACTCAAATTTATTGGAAGACTGAAATCCAGCAGGGCAACTCCATGCAACCCCCTTGCTCAAGCAAACTCTCAACCTCGCTCACCTCCTGTGCTTCCAGCAAAAGGAGGGACATTCTGGTTGCAAAATCCCTCACACGGGGGAATAGTTATCAAGTAATTATGTATCAAACTTATAAGTGAAACTGTGGGCAAACATCTTCTGGATCCAGCTGCAGAGCAGAAAGGAGAACTCATTCAGTCTATTCTTGGCTGCTCATCACTGCTTAGTTTAGGGGAAAAAAAAAAAAAAGTGAGGCTCGTTAAAACTATTTTAGCTAAACCACTTTGAAACACAAGGATAGGGAATAACCACAGTGAGTTTGGCTGGCAGATATGAGGCAAATTTCCTTTGGTAGAGGAGACAGGAGCTAATGATTAATCTGATTTTTAATACATTTCAATTTTTTTTTAGCTACTTATAACATCTTTTATATGTATCATTGAATATGACTTCAAATTTGAACAGTCAAACCTAGTTTTTACAAAGTTTCTAAAACCTTTTCACAAGTCTATAAAAAAATTTATCCTACCTTTGCCAACATATTCTACCTTTCAAGATAAAGGTCATGTTAAAAGTGTGTGGATTTCAGAAAAAAAAAAAAGAAAAGAAAGAAAAAAAAAGGGTTTTCCATAAGACAGGGTTTCTGAATATGCAATCCTAAATGCTTTATGTAATGCTTGCATTTATAATACTCATGATGTAAGTGAGTCCTATCTAACCTTTCTGACAACTCCAAATGCTTTGGAAATGTTTAGATTTTTCCAAAATGTCATAGTTTTCTTTGTCTCCATTTTTCCCTCCTTCCTCCCCAGCCACACCAAAGTAGTTGAATCAAGATACAGTCATTTAGCTTGCTAAAACCAAAACTAGGAGCCAGGAATTGAACAGGCAGTCTACATTATCAACCAAAATCCCATTCTACTTCTCTTGTTTCTCTGCCATGAAACTCTTCAGATTACATTCCTGAATCATCCATGTATGGAAACTTTAATAGTGTATAATATCCATTCACTCTTCTGAGGACTAAACCTCCCTCCATGCAGTTAAAGTAACTTCCCATCAACAAACGAGGTCAGAAGACTTACTGCGCTGTCACTGGAAATGCCTCATGGCTCAAATGGGATATTTATACAATATAATCCAACTCCATGCTAGCACATCTGGACATTATAAATTGACTTATAATGCTTTATAAAACCAACACCACCAAAGATTTAGTTCACACAAGTGGAAAATATTTTTGTATGTGGACACCTTAGGAATTAATTCCTAGTTTATACGAGTAAAAATGGAATCCTATCAAAGCAACAAAGTTTACATAAGAACATAGTTACTTCCCACTACACGCCATGTTCCTGATTAATACTTAAATGCCATCAATATTAAGACCTCTGCTGTGCTTTTCAACACTATTCATTCAAAACATTTTCATTTCAACAGCATCATGAACTGGGACATTGCCCAGTAACTGAACAAAATGTTCAAGTTTATTAAATACTTGACTTTCAAACAAGAATATTAAACACAGACAACTCTCACCAAATATCCTGGCACAAATTTAGTTTTAGTATGAAAATTAGGTCTGAAATAATTGATTCAGTTTGCTCTGAGTCCATTCCCAAATAACTGAGCTGGCCTCACCTCTCTCACCCCTAAATTTCTCACCATCCATTTACAGGCTCTGACCTCTGTTCTGCAAGAAAACCTAATGTGGAACATTTTTTATGATAACACATGTCCTTGAGGCTCTGCATGTTGAATTCCCCGGCTCTATGGGCAGCAGAGTCCTGCTGCTGGTCCTTCTTAATCCCAACCTCCGAACACTTTTTCAGAAGTGTTGGCCTCTCCACAGCCACACAAATGGGCTCCCTTTCTTACATCTTTGTTGTATTCGCAAGAGACCTGAATTTTTCAGCCGGGCAATCATTACTAGTTTCAAATTCTAGGAGAGAAGTACCACAATTAGTATATAAACCACCAGCCAGGAAGAAATCAGATGTCAGACAAGACTTAGGAATTGCCAATGAGTAAAACAAGAACTGAGGACCCCAACTCACACACGTACAAATTCACGTTACATGGCACAGCTCAACAGCTGAAACTTACGATTATTTTGAAATCCAGTGATTTTGAAACCCTGGAAGTCCCAAAACAAATTCAACAGTATATTTAGAAAGCAACCACACCTCAAGTCTGGCATCTTCCTTAGTAGAAGACAGATAAAATGATACAACATCATTCCTGTGCATCATCTCCAATACAATCAAGTGATATATATTCCAATATTCTTCTATCCCCTCTCCACCATAAATGAAAACTACTGTATGTCATTGACACTTCAACTGTTGAAGGTGATGGACCACATCCTTATCACAACTGATATCTGAAATCAGCTCACAAATTGAAGACTATACCACTAAGACAGAAATTAATATTTCGAATATGCATTTACTACTGACTTTTTTAATCCTCAACCTTATTGTTAGTTTTAGAATAGACTACAGTGTAAAAGCCCTTGTTTTATGAACTTCAGTCCTAGGCTCCCCTTGGAAAATTGCTAAGCCTTGTGTTGAATGAAACATATTATTGCTGTATATACTCAGTGTTTAAAATTCAAAAAATAGCAAGCTTACATTTTCACAGAGCTGCCTTGCTACATCAGTTGCTTTATGCAAGCTCTGTGACCCTATTGTTGATTCAATGGGATATCAGGAACCTCATTTTTGAAAAAGACCCAAAGAGAGAATCACAGATTATGCACAAGCATCTTGACTTTGTAGAAGCTGGACTTTAATAGATTTTGTCACTGCAAAACATCCATCTGGCTACAGAAACTTGACATTTCTTTAGAAGGCATCCAGAAAAAAAAATCTTCATATGAGCCCCAGTTCTAACACAAACTAAAATTTCCTAAATGTTCTGGTCCAAAGCAAAAAGCTTCTAGACTAGAATTCCAAATAAATGGATTTTATATTCAATGTGTTTCTTAGTGTCTATTATCTTAATAATAGTAATTCCACACATAGTGCCCAGTAGGGACTTGGTTATTTCTTTCCCCTCCACCCCCCCAGACTAAACTGTTCTCATGCACAGAGTTTGAGTCACAAGCTCACCGTGCAATATGCTGCTTGCAAGGGATAAAGCAACTTTATGATAGCTGAGAATAATGCTAAAAAACTGCCAGCTTATTCTTGCAGAGATAGTCAGCATATTTGCAACAGATAACTAATGCTAATGAGATACACAAAAATCTTCTACATTTTCATGAAAGGACAGACAACAAAGCAGGATTTTTGCTCAGCATGAAAGAACCTTCTCTTTAATGATTTTTGAAGTATTTATCAGCAATGAAAGCAACCCAGAGCACGGCTCTCTCAGCTGTTGTCTACATCTGAAGATAAAAATGAGAGGTACAGCTGACTGATGAGTTAAATGGAAAGGCTCTTCTCACAAGTACACAAACTATTACAGACATCAGCCTTCAGCACAGAATAACTCTCCACTTCAAAAAAAAAGAGGGAAAGTTGTACTACATAAAAATTATGCTATCAGCTTCAAAAGATACACTAACCTGCATTTTTGAGGCTGACAGAAAACACAGCAACACAGAATACAAATGCAAAAATACTATCAAACACTAATTTATAAGACTGGGAAATGGTGTATGACTTCCAGAATGTATTTCCCCATTTTCCATCAACTTCACAGAATCATAGAACGGCTTGGATCAGAAGGGAGCTTAAAGATCACCTAGTTCCAACCTCCCTGCTGTTGTTTCATAGTTTCTGGTCGAGCTGAGACACCACCATTAATAGCACAGAGATGACGTTGGTTATTTTGCAACATTTTTGTTGTTCTCAGGAAGCAGCATCACCCCTGCAGGCTGCCAGCACAAACGTAGGAAGGCAGTGTCTGGAATTCCCTCAGGGCCCTTTTAGCACCTGAACCTGACTTCATTAGCCCCACTACATGGACATGGGATGTAGTTGAAGCAGAAGAACACACTAGCAGGCTCCCACTTCCCCATCCCACTGCAAACCCAAGCCTATGACCAGTGTAGTAGGATGGGAAAACCATGATCAGCCACTCCCATGTGCCCTATGGGGAGGTCATTTTAGGAGCTTTCCTAGGCAGACTCCCAACAGAGCAAGTGAAATTTGTAGTTATCCTGCATGGAAATTTTCTTTTAAACTGCAGCATGTCAATATTCTGTTACCAAAGTTCTGTATCCTCACAGTGGGGACACACCAAACAGACCCAGTCAGCTCACTGACTCCTCTCTCACCTCCTAAGAGATGCATATTTCAAGACAAGTAAATTTATAGACAAAGCCACAAAGCTCAGCTGAGGTAACCTGTGATAGATTTTCCTCACCGAGCCTGTTGATCTTAGACAAGCACTGTAGTTGCTTGTGAGATGGCTCCTTACTTAGTAATCTGTACCACTTAGAATCTCCTTTAGGAAATCACAGAAGCCATTATCAGTGATCCAAAAGCATCTAATGGAGAAAGAAATTCCTGTAACATAGCTTCATCATTGCTGTCCTGATTACTACATACTTCAGCTCAGCAGCAGTGGCTAAAGAGAGTATTTTAGTGGTAGAACAATTTCCCATTTGAAATCTAAGTTATATTAAACAATTAAGGCAAGGGAAAGCAAGCAGGGAGGTGGGGGTGTACGCCAACTGCCAAACAATCCCATGGTTTGAGCTCTCGGAGTTTGTAAAACTTTGAAGTTAACAGTTTTACAGATGAGGCAGCTCTCACATGACTGTATCCCCTGCTTGTTATTTATCTTCTCTGCTTTATTGTAGCTGCCTTTCTCAAGCAGCTAATTGAAAGATTCTGCATAACAGAGAAATCTCAGAAGAATAAACTATACAGTCCACCCTTCCTTAGCATCTAGGATAGTTGAAGGCTAACAGGACTGCTGGACAAGCTAGAAGAAGAAAAGTTTGAGTGGATTACTTTGAACTTCAAAGTTTGTTTGTCAAAATAAGCATTACATGAATAACAGACAAAATACTATTAAGTGCAGTTTTTAAAAGACATCTGCTAACAGAAAATAGTTATTCCATCATAAATAGCACCTTATCCTGAAAAAACAGTGTCTTATCCATTACATACTATATGAGACTAGAAATCCTTCAAAGGCAAGAAAAAACAGAATATTCTGGTAATCCAGATCACTACTTGGTAAATACTGGGTCAGAATCCAGCTTATACAGAACTCAGTTGTGACACAGGATACATAACAGCATCTCAGATTTAGATTCCTTGGAAAGATCATGTCACCGTGTCATGAAGCATTCTGACTCAAAGCATTATTTCTGAGCAACACCTTTGCAGAAACCATCACTGCATTCTTAAATTTTACTTCCTTACAGGTGCAGAAAGGAAAAATATCTACTACAGTGACACCAAAGGACAAAATAGCTTCTTAAAGGAGCAAAGGGAAGACTAAAAAAGTTGCAGGTAAGGGGGAGATTGCTCGAGATTTGAAGGGTTTTTTTAGGGGGAGATGTCAGGATATTTGTCTCAGCTGAAGCATCTTTAGAATAAAAATTATAATCAAGTACGATGACCAGATGTTCTCTCAACACATTTAAAAAAATTAGGCCTCATTTATTAAACTGATGTGAACTGTCTCATCTAAAACCACTAAACACAAGACTTTAGCTCTGGCTCAAACTTCTGGAGATGAAGACAACTGGATCCAGTACTGTGCATTTATTTTGTTCCCTAGACATCAGTGTTAGAGCCAGGACTGGGGGGTTGATCCTACAAGCCAGGAGAGCTGCTATAATTTGCTGTTTCTACATTAAGGAAAATCTTGCTAAAATGTAGAGTTGCTTCAAGCATGACCAAGTTAATTTTGGGGAACATCCAAACTGAGAGATAATTCTTGACATTTAACTTCCAATTAATTACGGGGCCTAAGTTATTGATAAAAATAACATACTAGTCCTTTTCAGAGGTGTAAGTGCTTTTCAAATTTACATAAAAAACAGGTATGTCGACTAAAAATCTATAGCTCAGAACAAACATCACTGTTTTAGGCTGATACATATACAGGACTGTAAAACAGAAACAAAAACAAGTGCTTTGATTGTGCCCTTTGGAAGATCCGTGCCTGCCCAAGCTGAAAAGGTCTCCAATCACTATGCACAATTAGGACAGCAGAATACAGGCCAGATTTAGCCCTCCAAACAAAGAATTTCCAAGCATGTCTTTGATTTTTATTTTTCTCCTATGGTTTATCCAGCAACGAAGGTCACAGCAAAGCACAGAGTGCACATTTTACTGCTTATTACTGCCTATACAAAATCACAGCTAGCAACTGTAAGCTAAAATATGTGAAATTTTCCTTAACTCATGCACAGCTTGAAGAGATATAGCACCAAGCTATCAAGTAATCATGGCATGTGTTAGCAGAAAATATAGCAGCGTTAACTATTACTGAAGTCGTGGGAAACCATTCACCAGTTTTAATGTCTTCTAAAGTGTTATTGTTTTCGTCATTGAAATATCACTACTTTTAAAAACCTGTTAGTATGGCCAGAAAAACTGTATTAGGAAAAGCTATGGAATAAAAATGTGCCAGAATCCAGCTATTTCAGTGGAGTGAAGATACACACGACACACGGCTAACTTACAAATTAGGGAATCAATTCTCATAAACGTTTATCAACCCAAAAGCTCCTGACAGAGTAAATTCCACCACGAAGCCATGACATTTATCAAAAATTAATCCACTGTGATGTTTGCCTCTGATTTTTTTTGACAATTTCGCTGTAACGTGTAACTTATTTATAGGTTTTCATAGATGAGTGAATTCCTCAATAATCTTCTGGGAGCCACAGCCTTTATTTAGCCTTTAGCCTTAGGAAGGAGTTAATCAAATGCAAAAAAAAGTATCCATAATAGAGTTTATACTACAAAGGGCAATATAAACTTAGGTAAGCTGCTTCTGATTTGAAAAGAGGTATAGCAGTTGAATACACAGCTAGATACTTGAAAAGAAAGGTTCTGTGTAAGATCCCCACACTCCAGGCTTGGCTTAGAAAATGTGCAAATCCCTTGAGACTCTAACATCCTACTCTAAGTTATAACAATTCTAACATTTAATTAATTACAATCTGAAAGAAAGCTGAAAACTTGTCTGCTCCAAGGGAGTCAGGTATTTTGATGTGATCATAAGACCACAGCAGTTTATCACTCATTAGCGAAGTCATTATACTTCCAATGTTTGTGCTTAACACTTCTTAATTGCAAGTAAAATGCATTAATTTAAAACATGAGCAGCCATGAAAAAGGTGGCATGAGATGAGTCACCCTGCAACTGGGTTGTCTCAGAGCACCACCCAGTCACTTCTAATCAAGTCAGTACACAAAGAGATGAAAAGACAGATCTATATTCTGTTTAAGGACACACAATTTTAAAATTTAAAAAAAAAAAAAAAATCAGTCTTAGCTTCTAGATGAAATGATAAGCCCCTTAAACTTCCCTTTTTAAGTCAAGATAAACATCTATAATTGCCCCATTTCCATTTTGGAGAAAAAGATATTCCACCACAAAAATTTAAAAACTTCATGTAGTAACACTGAAATTCAAGGATTCAACTTCAAGGATTTTCTTTCATTCCAGTAGAACTTTAACATGCACCATTCACGACTGGACTCACACAAGTAAGAGTGAGGAAGCGTTTGCAACTTTGCCAGTCTTTGCTAAACTACACAATCAGAGCTTTTGTAGGGTACATCCTGAATTGTTTCTGTAAACAGTAACCTCATGGGCTTTAAACTCACAGGCCTTTTACTCGTGTTTGCCCTCCCCACCCTCCAAACTTGTAGGGGAGAAAGGATAAGAAAACTCACACTCTTACACCCTAAGATCTCCGTGCCCTGTCTCCACATACTGTGTGGGGGTTACAAATTGTACAAGGCAGGAAGAGCTGTTGTTCCAGGGTCACCTCGGCACGCTGAGTGCTGACCCCGAGCTGGAGTGCCTGGCACAGTGAACACTGCCTGTCTGCTGAGGAAATGCCTCCTTCAGACAAATGTGAGCCTACAAATCCGCCCCTTGCCCAAGAAACCAAAGTATCTCTGTTATTAGTGACCTCTCTAATAGTTCAGCAAGGAGCAGACATCAGCATTATAGCCCGTAATTACAGACTGTGTGTGTCTTCATAATGACTATGAAGAGACATCCAAATCCCTTAAGTTCATTGATAGCTGATGAGGTTACCCATCAGTCCACAGCATTCAAGATTTAGTTCTCAGAACAACAGATGAGCTTCCACTTCTTGTCAAGGCAAAAATGTACATTATTATGGTGAAAATATCAGCTTGGAGCCTCCAGTACCAGCTTTCTTCCCATGCAGAATGAGAAAAAGTGGAAGAAAGGAATGAGTAAACAAGTAAATGGAAAATAGCCTAAGTACCTGGACCTCTGGCACCTTAATTTGTCCTTCACACTTGCCAGGGACTTACTTTGAGATTACTTGCTAATAATAGGACTTGCTGTGTATCTCAAACACAAAGTCTTCCAAATGCCATACTGAAAACAAGTGTCTGATACAAAATACAGAAATTTTGTGGAATAAAAATGGACACACTAACTTGCATTTTAATATTTGAAGAAGATTTAAATACACTGTTTCTTCCACATCCTGCAAAAATGTGGTTTACACATCTGGTAGAAAAATTTCATAATCTCTTCTACGGACTAAATCCTCTTCACATGATTTATATTTTCTGGCATGCACTTGGGCACATAAGTTTGATCCTTTCTTTTCCCTTACAAATGAAATTAAAAGAGCAAATATTCACCTCGCAAAAACAAACGAGTTCTGCACACCAAAGACATCAGATCCAAAGACTGAGTTACTACATGTAAATTTTGTTCCTCATTAGAAATGAAATTCAAGTAACAGTGTTAGTTTTGTACTGCTGTAAAAGCAAATGCAGAAGAATTTTATGGTTTTAGTAGCATTTCAGAGTCACACATAAAAGAATGACAAGCCCCTTAATAAATAAACATTACTGTTTATGCTCCATCCATACAAGTGTTCAAAGGGCAGGTTGGAGGGGGCTTTGAGCAGCCTGATCTAATGAAAGGTGCCCCTGTCCACGGCACAGGGTTGGATCTCAAGGATCTTGAAGGTCCCTTCCAACCTAAGCCATTCTCTGATTCTCTCCTTTTCTTGTTAAATGATGGAACGTGGAACTTAAACTAACATTTCTGAAAGCAGAATCTCGCGATACAAAAAAGACCTTCAGTGGTAATATTCCCACCAGCTGGACAGCTCCATGAGCATATCTGCGAACACTCAAAATGCCAGGCTTTCCTTTGCCGTGTGCAATTTCTGCTGAATGGGATGTTGCCTGCCTTGGTTTCATTCACAGATCACCTGTTCAAGGAAATCACTCAACCTTCCCAACTAAACACTGAGGGGTGCTTGTGCTACTCATGTAACAAAGAGAGGCTTAACATTCGCATTTTCAGACACACACCAACACCGTATGGGAGCTCACTGTATCTTCTGAGACATCTAACATTAACTCCCCCAAATTTCCTGTCCTACTGCTGTTTACCTAAATGTCACTGCTTTTGCTGTATCACTATGGGAACAGTGGCTGTTCCTTCTGTTCCTATATTGCCACTACCAATCACTTTTCCTTCGCCAAAATTTGCTGCCAAAACACTCTGCGTACTCAAACTTAAAATACAGCCTCGAACAACAAAATTCTCCAGAAAGCACTCACCAGAAATTCAGTCAAACCATTTCCAGATAAAGGCAAAGCAAGAAACTGCTTGAACAGAACTCCCTGCATAGCACTCCGCTTGCTGCTCACACAAACCCTATTCACCATATCTGAATACTTCACGGCCTCAAAGTGTCCATATCCTTTTAAAGCAGAAAACTATCATAAAGGTGGGAAACTAAAATACTAAAAATATAAATACCCTGTCCAAGAATACCAAGAAGTTAGGGACAAACTAAAACATTCAATGTTCACCCCAAAGTTCTTGTTCAGTGTTTTACCTACGTTCTCTTACCTTTTCCACTATGGCACCAAACAATTTTACTTTCTTAACCCACATAATTCAGTGTTCTTTTTAAAGCAGACAACCAGTTCTGTAAGTATGAGAATGAACAAAGCCTCATCCCTACAGCCTGCCATTGCTTGAGTTTTGGTATGACATTTGGGCTCTTGCTGCAGCCTGCATTTAGGGGAGAGAGGGAATGCAAAGTTTCTCTCTTCCTGTTCTCAAAAGTCACATAAAAATAACTTGGAAATTTTTGTTTCTGCTTTATTTGGCTGAAATCAGATGCTCTCAGAAGCTGAAGCTACAGCAGAACTTGCAGCCCATGTATTTTTCATCCACACTGATAAACCCTCTCAGCCATGCAGCGCTTAGGGAAAACAGATGTGAGAAGCAGTTGATTGTCTTCTACTACAGGAGACAAAGTCCTTTAAAAAAGTCACAAGTCTAACCCACGCTGACAGACCAGGTCTGTGCATGCCCTGTCTACCTCTGCTCAATCTGCATTAACTAGGGGTGTCAAGACTGCAAAGCCTCCAGGGTGTTTCCGAGTTCAGGGTAAGGTCTCCTTATTGCATTAGGAGCACAGATGGCACACGTGCCTGGGCTTAAGGTGGGCTGGCACCGACACACCCGTGACACTGCAAACAGAACTGAGTGGTTAGCCAGCAAAAAAACAGCCTCTGCTGAAAGCAGCTTTTAGGGAATTTCAGTTAAATGAGATCATTTCATTATATTTGAGACAAAACCTAAAACATTCGAAGTACCACTCAACGTGGTACTAAAATACAAAGAAGCTTCCTGGTCCACACTATGCCTGGAGAATTCCAGCAGCTCAGGCACCTCCACAGGAGGCAGAGCCAGCTGCAGGCCAGTCCCAGAGACTTGGTACCTGAAATATTCATCTTTGCTCCAGCTTTCTATCAGAGCACAAAGAGTAAGCATTATTTAATGCCATGACACTTTTAGGTACAGTTTGGTTAAACATTGTTCCTTCTTATCACTGATTTTTTTCCCTTTTTTCTGAAGTAAGTGGTGTCAAGAAGTAAGACCTTATTTTAAGAAGCATATAAGAGGTACATAATTTGGTAAGTTGCTTTCTTTCAGCTTTTTCCTTTACTATAGCAAGAAATAAATTACTGAATAACAAAAGTTAACTGAACTCAGAACTAATAAAGTCGTCTTGTGACAAAGATAAACATATAATTTTTTAAATATCATTTCATGATGGATAACTGGCTTATGCCACACATCATTGCCACGTGTTTTAAAGGACTCAGGATGAATATATGAAAAAAATCAAGTAATGGCCATATAATAAATCCAACAGAGTGAAAACTGCACTAACAAAATGTCTGATAAACATATGACAGCTTTGGGGTATTTGCTACTCAGCTCCTTGGAAGGACTGCATTTGTCTGATTAGCTGAGCCGCAGAAGATGCCTCTTGCTGGAGGCGGCTGCACTCTGCA
>NW_020955375.1:812578-815060 GCF_003031625.1 Empidonax traillii | reverse complement strand
AAAAAATCAAGTAATGGCCATATAATAAATCCAACAGAGTGAAAACTGCACTAACAAAATGTCTGATAAACATATGACAGCTTTGGGGTATTTGCTACTCAGCTCCTTGGAAGGACTGCATTTGTCTGATTAGCTGAGCCGCAGAAGATGCCTCTTGCTGGAGGCGGCTGCACTCTGCAGCAACCCAGACAAGTGTAATTATTAAACTACTGAATCTTATTAACAAACACTTCAGATGTTCATATTCTTACACTGTAAAGAGGTTCCTGGCCCTCATGCTGTACAAGTGTAACCAGCTCTGTTTGCTCCTTTTTGCCACTGGATCTTCCACAAAATTTTACTGAAATGCAGCCTGGTAGCTCAGACAACACATGTCAGATGTCCAGTGTGATCAAATTCAACATATCACCTGTTTATACCATGAGGGGAGGACAACTGAAACAACTGGAGAAATGAGTCTTTGGGCTGAACTACTTTCCTCAGTTAAGATACATCAAGTCAATTAAGAAACATCATCTCTTCAGCTACATCCACCAACACTGATCACAGCCTGTACTACGTGATTTACCACAGAAACAAACAGCCAGACTCAGATCCTTAATAATGGCAACATCCAAATGTATAATTCTACAAGATTTCAAACCACTAACAGCTCTCTACTGCCTTGAGTAATGATCACTATGAAAAACATCGTAACAGCAGAGTTCAACATTGCCCAAACTTCCATGTATCTAAATTGAAAATATACTGGCATAACACCTTTTAATATTAAAAAAATCTTGGTTCATAACTAAATAAATCCATGCAAATCAATCTGCTCATGACTTCAAAGTTTAATATTACTATCAATCCCTACAGACACTGAACAGACAAATTATGCATCCTGGTCAGCTGTGATGACATCATTGAAAATGTTACTTTTATAGTTAAATTATAAACATAAATCTCCAATCTTTAAATAAAGTTTTGTTTCAAATGCTGAAGTCAAGCACCTACATCTCTGAGAAGAATCACACCGTTTAATTAAGGCATTCTTCAAGAAAAATGGAACTCTAAAAGCCCTGTTCTTCCCAAAAAGTACTATGAAAATAACCAGAAGCTACAGTAGCTGCTAATTGGTTTTTCCAAGTGAGTTTTATACATGCAGAAACTACAGGTATGGTCTCCTCTGAGGCAGGTGGGGCAGGGAGGAATATAATTACATTCAATTTGCAATTCATTAAATGAAAATTTTATTGTAAATGATTACACAGTGACCAAAAGAAGGACAACAAATCCATGCTAATTAATATTCTCCCACTACCACTATATATATTCATTTAACCTTTCTTCATGGCCCTATTTTTGCAGATTGCCCTGGAAAAGAAAGGTTTCGTTGCATGACAGAAGGATAAACAAATCTGAATTCTTGCGAAATGAATGGTAAAGCAAATCACACATTCAATTAACCATGACCAAAAACAGTTTGTCATTAGAGCTCACCACATTAGAAAATACATTTCAGTTGATTTAACAGCTACATGAATCTTCACAAGGACTCAAGGACTGCCTTTTTGAAAGCACACAAAAATTCCCCATTGCTGCTCAAATGAAGGAAACTTTCACCAGCACTTTTAAAACTCGAGGATCACAACCCTGTGGCATTTCAAGGCACAGCAATGACACACAAACCATATTAAAAAACAAATACCCACAGTACTGAGTGCCTCTCATACTGCTGATGGAAAGTATCTTTTTAAAAGAAGGTAAACACTCACATTCTGCATAAAAAAAGAGTTTTAGAACACATTTTACAGAGCAAATCCAAGTAATTTATGGCAGCCTGTTTGGTGTGGCACTGATACACAGCAACATGGACAGATCCCCAATTCTGTGTGTTTTGAGTAAAACGTTCAGAAATAATTTTCAGGGTTTCCTTTAGCACAGCAGCTAGGAATAAACTCTTAATTAGTATTCTATTAAATGTACATGCTCAATATTGGGGTAAATGAGTAATTCACATGGTTTACATAACCATCACTAAACTGGTTTTATAACCAGGACTGTTCATGGTTTTTTCAGAGCATTTAAAAATCAACTTTTATTCTATTCCCATAGTTTGTATGACAAGTACAAACTTCTCCCACTCAACTAAAACCCTCAATTTAGGTTTCAATTACAGTTATTTTAACATCAAATCTAACCACTTCCCCACTGACCACGCAACTGCTACGGTAACTAATACAATTATTCTGTGTATTTGATTCACTTTTTTATTTACTTATTTATTAAGTATGACCAGTCCATACTTCAGCATTTTGCAGGCATAGCTTTATCAAGCAGGGAGTAAGGGAAAAGAAGGGTAGGCAATCACTGCTACCCACAGCACAATGAAACCAAAAGAAAAGGTTTTTTCTACCAGAGCAGCACCACTGTTTGGGAGACTTAATTTAGGCTATAATAGAAAGAACTCTTCCTGGTGTATGCTGTCTCTCCCCAGGCT
>NW_020955375.1:803312-812421 GCF_003031625.1 Empidonax traillii | reverse complement strand
GCATAGCTTTATCAAGCAGGGAGTAAGGGAAAAGAAGGGTAGGCAATCACTGCTACCCACAGCACAATGAAACCAAAAGAAAAGGTTTTTTCTACCAGAGCAGCACCACTGTTTGGGAGACTTAATTTAGGCTATAATAGAAAGAACTCTTCCTGGTGTATGCTGTCTCTCCCCAGGCTATTTGCCAGTAATGCACTACCAGCAAAACCTTTTTAAGGAGAGACAAGCCCTTAGTAGGAATTCCCCACAGGAGCAAGCTTGCAACTTTGAACATGGAAAAAACATTTCCTTTCAAATAGGAATGATTAAGGACATCTTTCTGTAAAGCCTTCTGGTTTGGACAACTGAGAAGCTCTCTCCTGTATTAAAAAAAAAAAAAAAAAAAAAAAAGAAGGTTTTGTAGCAAAAGTTGTGGACCTTCTTCTCACACCCCTGTACTCCAAGTAGATATTTTAGCCTGGGTTGAAGCAACCAGATCTTCAGGACACACAGATCTTGGGACACACAGAGCAGAGAAGAACAAGGACTTGACTGTGTTACTCCCAAACCTCTGCAAACCCAAACGACCTTTCTACCAGTTGGAAACTGCCAGTCATTTTGGTTATGTCCCTCTTCCTAAGCCAGTGTAAAATAAAATTTCTGTTTCGCTCACAACTACAAATAAATTTGACCCATGAAATTATGTTTATCAAGATTACTGGTGTAATGCAGAAAAAACAGAATAAGCCAGGAACTTACTGCAGGATAAAGTGGGAATAAAACATTAAAAACTCTAAATTTTCATCTATTTTGCAGAGGTGTTCATTACAACATAAAAAAAAGTTTTCTGATTACAACATCTGCGCTGATAAAAGTCAAAGCAATCCATAATTAGCTAATGCATACTGCTGGAAGTTTTGGGTTGTCAGAAATAAAAAAAAAATTGAAATATGCAGATAGGTCTGAATATTACATTACAGTTTTTTAAATAATTCCCTTGCAGAAGTCTCATCTAATAAGAAATTCTTGCAGTTGCAAAGGTTACTTACTATGCAAACTGTCTTGCCTAATAACCAAACAGCTTTACTATGACAGATAAGGCAGGTGGCTCTAGCAGTTAAATAGTTATTTCATGGGTTTTTGAATGAGAAAAATATATGCCAGGGTAATGAAGTACATTAAAAATAGCAGGAAAGAATGATCATTTGCATATGCATATAGACACAAATCTGATCCAAACCTCTTCGTTTTTAAGCCTGTGTGAAAAGTGACAGCTCCTAACATTTGTGTGGTTTGTTTTGTTTTTTTTTTTTTTTTAATTAAAGTGACTTTCTGACAGGTCCCTCCCGACTATTCATACACAGAACTGTAAATACATTTCACTGACTGGAAATGATACACAACATAAAATTCCTCTAGTATATCAGATACAATTACATCCTATGTTTTTGAATCTTTTTTCAGATTAAACTCAATGACATTTTCTCTTAAAACAAATTCTAGTGCCTTTAGTGCAGGCATGTAGGTGCTTGGCTAAATAAATCATTGTAAAGTCTCCATCATGTTCTCCCTGCATACAAAGGGAGTATGGACTCAGCAAAGTCCAAATTATCTCTCACCTGTCCTGAAAAGTTTACTTGGGTGACTTTTATGCCAGCTAGACATTTGGGGAGAGCATCATCTAAGAACTCAAAGTTAGAAAAGCATCAGAAACACAGTATCAAAAAGTTGCTTAAATAGAAAATTTTCTGAGGGGAGAGAGATCAAGACCTCAAAGAGCACTGAGTTGAAAAAGTAAAACACCAAGACAGCAGATATACGTTTAAGTCTTCCTAAAATACAACACAGAACATTTAGTAATTAACCAAATTTTAAAATTATTTACTAAATGTGGTTTCAATTACTAAAATTCTTCAACAATGTTTTCAGATAACCTGAGGACAACTGGGTGCAAGGTAAAAAACCATCAAACTTTTCAATGGATGGATTAATTAGTCATGCGGTCTTAGAACTGAATGAGTCAGAGTTGCTAATGAGATAAGGACAGGAAGCCTGACACCTCTAAGTCAAGAGTTCAACCGGTTCTTCTCCGAGTACTCTCCTGCTGTGCCCTAGATTGAAGGCACAACACTGGATTTCCTACTGCTGAAGAGACTGAAAGATCCACGTAAAGCTACTTACAGAGGAAATCTTTGCCTGAAAGTAGGACACAAACATTACCTTTCCGTAGCAGTGTCCCCCACTATGGCTCTCCCAGTCCCAACTGCCTGGGATAAAGAGGCATCCAGGACCTTCAGCACCTGACCCGCTCTGCGAGTACAGGCTGGAGGGGCCACCTTTCAACACAAAACCTCACTCAGAGAGTTCCCCACTGACAGTGGGGGCCAGACACAAGGCTGCAGAATCCTGCTGTCAGGGGCATAGAGTCTTTAACATTAGGTTCCAGCCCTCTATGCATCAGGGGCAAGCTCTCTACTCACATGACTTTGCAATTGCCAATTTGCTGTAATTTATACAACTAAGTCTCCCAAAATGCACAGGGTGTCAATCTTCTCAAGTAGAACAGTGTCACCACTGAAAACCTTCAGGGTCTAGTCACAAGAGCGGCAGTACACCCCAAGCAGACTCGACTCAAACTTCAGGGGCACAGCTTTCATCAGGTCTGGATGGATGGATGCCACCTCACTGATCACATTTACTGGAATAACCAACGATGGAATAACCAACAAAAGGAATAACCAAACATGTCTTGATCACAGCCAAAATTCAGACTTGTACTGTGCCAGTCTGCCTGCACGTGGTAAAATAAGCAGCTCAGTACAAGGCAGGCTGATGGGAAAGGCAGCAGGAGGCAAAGCACAGGAGAACACAACACGGTACAGCAGGATGATACCAGAAAGAAAAAATTGAGTTGGGAGAGAGAGATAGAGCAAAACATTCTGCACAAAAGGACAAACAGAAGAGTAAACACAGAGGGAAGCCAGAGGGTAGAGGCAAAAGATAACAGGAAAGAAATGAGTGAGAAGTTAAAGACAAAAGACATCAAGGGAAATTACATACCACAGATGGGGGGAAAGGAAAATACAGAAGAAATAGAAGAGAGATATATACAGGAAACCCTTTCTGACAGAAACTGCTTCTTATCAAGTTCAGTCAACAAACACTTCAAAATGAGAACTGAATCAAGCATGGAAATTCAGATCAGCTGAAACTTCTGAAGAAACACGTTAAAATACGAAGTAGTGAGCTAACGAGGATTCTATCCCAAAGCACATGGTCCCTGCTCTGCTCTAAGAGAAAAATAACTTCTCTGGTTCAATACTAGTTTCACCCATCTAGTTGCAGAAGAACTGGGCCCACTTATGTAAGTACATTCACTTATTAGGGACCTCATTGTTAATGAAGTAGAATTCAGGATCAAGTTCAGTAACTGTTTTTAAAGTTCATCAGTCTGCACTCTGAGCACAACACAAACCCACTACTGCATTCGAAATAAAGAAAAGCAGATCCCTTCTTCCTGCCCCTCCTGGAACACACCAGAGACACATCAAGGTATTTTAGACAAAGAAGGAGATAAAACTGCCCACAAAACACAGGACTGTAACACTTGCCAAGTGGTCAAGATTAATTTAATCCTGCGCTTCTGCTTCATTTGAATGCATTGTTTTGTATCACCCACCACTAACTCTTCACTCTTCAGAGAGAACAAGTATGGCCAGGAATGCCCTGAGCAAGAAGATCGCTGTAGTGCACCTTCTGCTCTCAGAGAATGGCAAAAAAGGAAAACAGAAATCAGAGCTTGTCTACTTAGACAAAAAGATATGACAAAAAAAAAAAGTGATAATGAAAGGGACTCCTCTCCTACATCATCTGTGGTTACCACCCCCTTAATTTAGTCACCAATGTAAGGAAAAAACCTTCTCACTTCCCTAAATTACCATCATTATCTCATAGCATGCAGGTGGCTCCATCACAAAAACATCAGTAATGACAACTCACAGATCAGCAAAGACAAGTGACCAATGCTGAAAGACAGCTGTCCCATCCTTACACTTGGCTTGCACTGTCAGTAGTTTATAAGCCATCTACTGTTCTAAAAACAAGCTGTGAAACCCTCTCACATACCTTTATCTAAGACAATTAGGGGCAAAAATTGACTCACTTTCAAGAATGATACCCAAGACACAGCCCATTGTTAAGAAATACATAAACATGCATGCATTGGATTTACTATTTCTCTTAGGACACATAGACCTGTTTCTTAAAATGTTTGTTCTTTTTTTTGTTATTTTGTGATACAATTTATTTTGCCATTACTACTGTAGCACACAACTGTGTTGGTCAGACACCACATGTTGAAACATTCATGACAAAGCAAGGCCGGGGCTCACTCACAGCTCAACCAGCAGCTGGGTGGTTGACACAGGGTCAATGTTTCACTCAGTCACAGACTCAGAAATGACCTCTCAGGTTTCTCTTACAAGTCTTGCTAATTCCATCATACAAAAGCTGCCTTCCAACATCCCATCGCAGAGAGGACTCAATACCTGCTCTGCACATGCATCCTTGCATTGTGGTTGCCACAGCAGACTTGCCAGGGCCATAAAGAATGAACACCTGCCCTGCTCAAATTCCCCCATATGCAAACACTTCTCACCAGCCCAAGAAAAACTGGGAGAGTTTGCATTCCTAGTTCCCACTTAGGTGTTACACTGGTTTTTGCTCTCTTGTACCATTGCTTCCTCTTTCCATGGCTGATTACAAATTATGTATATTTTGTATTCACAGACAAACCCCACATGCATAAATACTTCATTTTTCTGTTTACAAATGAAAAAAATATGAGCCAGTTCAGCCAGCTGATGGAAAGCAATTAATCTATTCAACTCAATGAAGCAACATTGATTTACTCCCTGAGAACCAAGCCCCAGATCCATATGCAAACTAAAATGTATGAAGATGAACTTGAATTAAAGCCAGAGTGGAGTAGTCTCCCAGCAAGATCAAACTGGAAGCATAAGGCTCAGGAAAGACACATGTCTACTTGCAGGGGGCTAAAATTCTACCAAACCTATAAGATTCAGTGGTGATTTATAAGATTTGGTCTGCTCTTTAGACCAGTATCACAAAAAGACCTGAACATTATTAACAGAATAATCTCTACTTCCACTATAAGACACAGCCCTGTTTCTCAAACATATCTATACAAATACATCAAGCACCAGGAAATGTTCCAGCAGGTTCCCAAACATGCCTGAAGATTTCTAACTCAGCTCTTCTCTAACATTCCCTCACAGTACACTTGAATCCACATTAACAAATACAACCAAGGCTGCTGGTTGATGTATTTCATAATAGAGAACCTTAGCTGTAAGAAAAGCCAATGCTGCTCATTCCAGAACTATCTATTTTATTAGATGGGGCACACAGGATCTATCTGTGTGTTCCCTCACTGGACTTAAATCCATTCCAGCACTCACAAACACATTGTCACTATAAATTATTTGAGCAAACACAGTGCAACAACCGAACTTCAGTGTAAACAGGATGCCAATTTAAGTGACAATTTGAGATAGCTCAAGTGGCCAAGTGAACACTGGGCATGTTCAAGAACCCTTCTATTGAAAATGAGTAAGGATTAAGGATCTCTTATTAGCAAGAAAAAAATAAAAAAGCAATGTAATTTTATTTTTGCTTAGGCCAACATGGTCACAGTAGATTAAAAAAAAAAAAAAATCAGGGATGAAGATGTCAATTTTGTTCTAAATACTAGCACATTGTAGACTTGAAATTGGGTCAGAAATACCAGACATGAACCTAAAAAATCTAGTGCTAAAAACATTTTTTCAAAATGATTAGCCTCTGACACAAGTAACTGCTTTACCCTTTTCATGTAATGCTTTATGAAATTAGTTATTAGAGGATCTCTTGGTGGATTGACAGTTATGGAGATTTGTGCCCTGAATTTCTCAGGGGGAAAAAAAATAAAAGGAAAGGAGAGAGAAAGACTGTTGGTTGGCTTGATACACAGCTGCATAACTCCTTCTTTACACTGACCTGAATTATTCTGCCTTTCATCAGCAGTTTTTATTGTCCATATTTGCTTTATCTTGATAAACAAAAAAATAATACATGAAATGGGTCATACATACAAAAGAATTACTTCTAGGAAAATAAACAAGCATCTAAACACCACAAATTACGCAAAGGTGTTCATAAAATAGAATGTCTCATAACAACCCTAGTTTTCCAGGTAAATTAATCCAAAATTACCCACTTACTAGTATCCAATTTTGGATTTCATGAACCTCCTCTCATGTCCAAAAACAGTCACACACAGATTTTGGGTGCACAGGACCATTGAACTCCATTATTTCAAAATGGAGTTTGTTATAAACAATTAAATTACTGCAATGTAACTCAATATTACCCTTGAGTGTGACAGCCTTTATAAGTTTTAATAGAGAACTGAAAAAAAATTAGTTTCCACTACATATTTTCAAGCACAACACTAATATACTATTTTCAATGGAAGAAATAAATCTCCAGACACACTTACTGCAGTACCATCCCTTTTTTGAAAGATAACTTTTACCAGTAGTGACTGCTTTAAAAACTCACACTGATCTTCCTATCACTTTCAAATACATGAATGTATCCTCTCCTTAGAAACTAAAATATCAAGTAAAATACACAGCCAAACACTACCATTAAAAACTGAAAACAGACTAGACAACACACTAGGAAAGCAGCAAACCTTCAGGTCTGAAACAAGTGTCAGTGACAGTAACAGCTGGTAAATACATTTACTCAATATAAGCAATAAAAACACAAATTAAAGGTTTTATACCACACAAATATACACATACACACAGCATAATATTAATGTACATTTCCCTCCAAAGGATTTCACTGCTGAAAAATCTCATTTTAAACAATTACATAAGGGAGCACACCCTAACACTGAAAGAAAGAAAACACAGAGCAGTTCCATATACATTTTGTAGTATCACTATATACCAATCTTTTCAAACTCAAAGTATCTCTACTTAATGCAGTCTCAAATACTAGCAGCCAATCACAACCACTAAATTAAAAGCATAGCACATAAACACAAAATTAAAATTCAAGAGTACTTACCAAATTATGATTAGTTGAATTAGAATCATCTTCTGGGAATGGGATGTAAACAGCTAAGGCCACACAATTGGCAAAAATAGACAGTAGTATAAATATGTCAAATGGTCTGGAAAATCTCGTCAAGGAATTCATGAATTGCGAGTATCTACAAACTTTTAAGTCTAGTTCTCCTTCCAGCATCAACAATTGTAAAACAAGTCTTACTTTAAGGCAATCTTTTGACTGATAACTATGACAAATACTTCATCACCTTTAGTTATAGCACTATATATACCATATGATTTTCCATCACAATGATCTTTCAACGTCCTCTTCCCTTTTGAGAAGAGTGAAAACTATTACTCATGCTGCCACAGAGCACTTTATATTAAATTCCAAAGATGAATGTAATTATCCACTCTTAAATCAATATATGGGTCATCATGATGGGCAAGGAATAATCATGGAGCTGTTCTGTCCTCATATACTTACAAAGGTCTCATGAATATTAAATAGAAATGTGTTTGCCCAAAGGAGGAAAATAATTTGGGATATAGTTCATAGCAGGATATCAGAAAGCTTGCCAGAAAACCACAACTATTCCTCTGTATGAGCCCTGGGAAGTTGTACAGTCAAGGCAGGGAAATTCTGAGCCCCTACATGTCTCCAGCAACTGGGTTCCTGAATAATTTCGCTTTGCATCCTTTCCTCTATTTGAGGCACAGTTTCCTGATATGTTTCCACAAGAGGCCCATAAAAGACTGGGGGAAGATTTGCTAAATTTTCTTTGTTGGTCCACAAAAAGTTTGTCACCTTGAGGGCCAAGTTTATGTCTCCAAAGCCTATCAACATCAACAGCTGCTATACTGTGTACAAAATAAAGTTACACACACATCTTAACACTCAGCATTTTCCACACTGAAATGAGCAATTGATACCAGCACAAGACTGACAACCTTATTTTATGATGTGGTGCTACTGGGACAAATTCTCGCTGAGTTATTCCACTCTAGATCCATAGTAATTTCATTTACCTGACCTTAGCCAAGGAGAGGCCAATTTACTGAAATTACTTGGACTTCTACCAGTTTAAATGAAAGAAGAATCCATTTCACTGTCTTTAATTTACAATTGAATTCTATTCAAAGAATTGAAAAACAAAACCCTATAAATGAGTAACAGCTCTTATTGCCAGGTTGGCTGTTCTGTTTATAGTAACAAAATGAGTTTTACCTCAGTAATCTACTCTCTTGAACAGCTGTTTCCCATTACAGAGATGTTGCCATGGCTAATAGGCTAACATTTTTCTCCTGGTACCTTGGCAGAACTATTTCCTATTTCAAACCTCTTCTTGGTAATTAAATAATACACCAAATGAACATGCTCTCAGTTCTGCCAGAGAAATCCGAATATTTCCACATCCCAAGCAGAGAACTAAAGAAAAAACAACCCCTCTTAGCATACAGATCATCACAAATACAGGCCAGTATCTCTGATCTCTTTTCTAGATGTACAAGCTTCCAAATATGTTTGGAGGTAGACATATGTTGTAAAAGCTCAGATTATTAATATAGTTCAGACACTTGTGTGTACTTAGAGTGATACCTTGGCTTAAATAAATATCTTCCCTACATTTAGTACCTGGAAAAACAATCTCTTTATTAAAGATTTCTATATTTGACCCACTTGCCCTAACGGCAATACACTAATTTGCAATATGGAAGACACACATTTGGTATCTTCAGTAATCTCCCAGTTAGCACCGCTAGATCCACTCATATCCATTCAATCTTGTTTGGAACGGTGAAAAATGCAATACAGAGATTTGCTGGAATATAATGTAAGCTTAAAAATGTTCATCTCCTCCCAAGGAAAAAAAAAAAAAAAAAAAAAAAAAAAAAAAAAAAAAAAAAAAAAAAAAAAAAAAAAAAAAAAAAAAAAAAAAAAAAAAAAAAAAAAAAAAAAAAAAAAAAAAAAAAAAAAAAAAAAAAAAAAAAAAAAAAAAAAAAAA